>NC_057739.1:39659805-39704563 GCF_004010195.1 Chiloscyllium plagiosum
TGTGTGGGTGAGTAAGTGGAGCTGAGTCCATGAAAAGATCAGCCATGATCTTATTGAATGGTGAAGCAGGCTCGAGGGACTTGTCCGACCTGCCCAGCTCGTTTTCCACCTATCCACTCCACCCTCTCTTCCCTGACCTATCACCTTCATCTCCTTCCCCACTTACCTATTGTACTCTATGCTACTCTCTCCCCACCCCCACCCTCCTCTAGCTTATCTCTCCATGCTTCAGGCTCTCTGCCTTTATTCCTGATGAAGGGCTTTTGCCCGAAACGTCGATTTTGCCTGTCCTCGGATGCTGCCTGAATTGCTGAGCTCTTCCAGCACCACTGATCTAGAATCTGGTTTCCAGCATCTGCAGTCATTGTTTTTACCTCTACAATTGAGGAGCGTCAGTCCCGGCAATTGTCCAGCAGTTCCTGCTGTGACCACAGCACCTTGAGGCAGGGAGCCATTCAAGGGAGGAGGGGGTGGGGGAAAGGGATAAGGAATGCAGAGGTGGTAAGGGGCAGTGTAATTAGAGAAATAGATACAACTTCCTGCAGCCATGATTGTGAGTCCCAAAGTCTGCATTGCCTGCCAGGTGCCAGGGTTAATGACATCTCCCCAAGACTGCAGCCAAACTTAAAGACGAAGGGAAATGTTAGTGTCTACTGTAAAGGATGTCATAGCAGACCATCGAGAAATGTATCATACTCAGAGTTAGCGTGGCTTCATGAAGGGGAAATCATGCCTGACAAATTTACTAGAATATTAGAAAAGATACTACAATACGAGAAGAGGTAACAAGCAGGAAAGGGAAAGGGGAAGCAGAGCATGTAATATAAATGGCTTTTCAGGGAGTATTTGAGAAGGTGCCACATATTATGCAACTTGATTAAACAAAACATAGAACTTGGGAATATTGTGTTCGGTTCCGGTCACCTCATTTTCGGAAGGACGTGGAAGCTTTGAAGAGGGTGAAGAGGAGATTTACCAGGATGCTGCCTGGGCATGTCTTATGAGGAAAGGTCGAGGGAGCTAGGGATTTTCTCACTGGAGCGAAAGAGGATGAGACGTGACTTGATAGAGATGTACAAGTTGATGAGAACATAGAAAGAGTGGATAGTCAAAGACGTTTTCACAGGGCAGAAATGGCTATCTTGAGGGGGCATAATTTTAAGGTGATTGGAGGCAGGTTTAGTGAAGATGTCAGAGGTAGTGTCTTTACACAGAGAGTGGTGGGTGTATGGAATGCACTGCCAGCAGTGATCGTAGAGTCAGAGACATCATTTAAACAACTCTTGGATAGGCACATGGAAGATAGGACAATGAAGGGTATGTAGGCTGGTTTAATCTTAGAGTAGAATAAAAGGTGGGCACAACATCAAGGGCTGAAGGGCCTGTACTGTGCTGCACTGTTCTATTTCTATAAAAGCCTATGGTTTTGGGGGTAGTATCTTGGCAATGGTTAGAGGGTTGGTTAACTAATAAGAAACACAGAGTTGGGATAAGGTTCATTCTTAGAATGGTAACCTATAACTCGTGGTGTTCGACAGGGTTCACTGCTCGGGCAACAATTATTTGCAATATATATTAATGACTGGGATGAGGGAAGTGAATGTGCTAGAGCTATGTTTGCAGTTTGTGGGTGGCCCCTGCTTTCCATGTTTCTCATTCTTTCTGTTAATAAGCTTCTTAATACCCTCCAATTTGACGAAGCTTTTGCTCACATGTGGACCGGAGTCAAATCTTCTTTGCTAAGACTCCAGTGAAGTGCCTTGGGGAGTTTTGTTACATTAAGGGTGCTTTATGAATGCAGGCTGTTGTTGGTGTTGAGAGGTTTTGAACCTCACTTGATGTGTTCTTGCTGAGGTAACTCCTTGCATGGTGGCATTGGTATATGTCACTGCAGTAATATCCTAGGCAACACCAGGCTAATATTCTAGGGACATGGGTTTTGAATCTCACCAGGGCAGACGAAGACATTTCCATTAACTAACAGTTATTGAGAAATCACTGTTGGTTGCTGGAGAGACCCACCTGGATAATAAGGATCTTATTAAGCTGGAGACGGTTCAGAAGAGATTCACAAGGATGTTGCTGAGAATGGAGGGTTTGAGTTATAAGGGGAGGCTGGACCTTTTTTCACTGGAGCATAGGAGGTTGAGGGGTGACTTTTATAGAGAATTATGAAACAATGAGAGGTATAGATTAGGTAGATACCCTACAGTATGGAAACAGATCCTTCGGTCCAACAAGTCACACTGGCCCTCTGAAGAGCAACCCGCCCAGACCCAGTCCTCTAACTTTACCCCTGACTAATGCACCCAACACTATGGACAATTTAGCATGGCCAATTCACCTGCACATCTTTGGATTGTGGGAGGAAACCAGAGCACGTGGAGGAAACCCACGCAGACACGGGGAGAATGTGCAAACTCCACACAGACAGTCACCCGAGGCAGGGATCAAACCCAAGTCCTTAGCGCTGTGAGGCAGCAGTGCTAACCACTGAGCCACCATGCTGCCCATATAGATAAGGTGAACGTCAGATGTCTTTTCTCTAGAGTGGGGGATTTCAAGACTAGGGGAGATTTTTTAGGATGAGAGGAGAGAGATTTAAAAAAGACATGAGAGGCAATTTTTTTTTACATGAAGTGTGGTTCATGAGTGGAATGAACTTCCAGAGGAAGTGCGTACAGTTACAACGTTTGAAAGACATTTAGGTAAGTACATGAATAATAAATGGGCCAGGAGCAGGCAGGTGGGGCTAGTTTAGTTTGGGATTATGGTCGGTGTGGACTGGTTGGACCGAAGGGTCTGTTTCTGCACTGTATGACTCAATGACAATGAATCTATAGCTATGGCCTTAAGGGAAGGAAGTCTGCTGATTGGACCTACAGGTGACTCCAAACCCACAACAATGTGGATGGACTCTGAACAGCCCCCTGGGCAATTAGGAATGGACAATAAATGCTGCCCGTGAGCCATGAACAAGTTTGAAAAAAAGCAGTAATGGATAGAGAAGTAAGAGAATAAAGGGGTTAGAGACTGAGGTCTACAAGTGGATTTCTGATCCAAGGATTGGAAAAGGCCTAGCAGCTGCTGTTTGGTGTCTTTTGTAGCTGATTTTTCACAGTTGTTTTGAGTAGACACAGGAGACTAGAAACAGAAAGAAGCAGTTCTCTTGACTCAAAAGATAATTGCTGTTTGATTGGTTACTTTCTTTCAGGGACACAAACAATACGAGCAATCCACAACAGCTTACCTTGTACTATAAACACACAGAAGGCCTGCACTTACACACAGGTGCTACAGGTGTCCCACAGACAGTGCAGCAACGAGTGTAAAATGCCAACGTTAAATACCTGAAAGCTCCCTGTTTTCAATCCACTCTGTGTGAGTGAGGGACAGAGAGTGAGAGACACAGACAGGGAACAGGGAGGGGGACACAAGCATTAGGAAGAGAAAGGGACAGAGAGAGGAAAAGGAAGGACAGGGCCAGAGAGAGAAGGGGCAGAGTAGGCGCAGACAGTGTTGTACTGGGACAGAGAGACAAAGGCAGAGTCAGTGCACACAAACAAACAGAGTGAGAGGGACTGAGATACAGACACAAGGAGAGCAACGGAGATGTTGAAATAGGAATATAGCAACATATGTGAAACACACAATTAAAATCCGCCCAGGAGATTAACATCTGCCCAATAGATTAACTGAACGACACAAGTGCTTCAGTTATCAATGCATGGGACTCAATAAGAGACAGCGACTAACTGATTAATAAGGTAAGTTGAACTCAATCAAGAGTAACTATTGTACAACTTCACTGTTTGGTTAAATATCAAAGTAATTTGATAGTTTTCAAACTTGTCCTGTGTGTTTTGAAGGCTGTTTTAATTTGGATATGGAAATGGGAAGCTGTTTTGAACATGATATTATTTGTTAGAGACCAGGCATCCTCTGGATTCTGCTCACCATTACAGACCTTTCTCCTTGATTTCCTGATTTACACATGATATTTCTGATCTCTCTCCTTTGGGTTGTGGGATATGATCACCTGGTCCCCTCTCCCAATTGACCCAGAGTAATTTGGGCTGGATCCTGTGATGGATCCGCCTGTACATTCTCAGCGGGGAGCATGCTCGGAGCTGGTAGTTGAGGTGTGGGATCTCTGGCTATTGTCTGTCTCCTGCTTCAATAACAAACTGTGGGCATCAAAACCGACTGTAGAGACCTGACCACTACATCGTCTCAGCTCTTTGACTCCACACAGGTCAAAAATCAAACCTGGTCTGAGAAACCAAACACACCAAAATGTACAAGAGACAAAGAGTAAGCCCATGGGAGAATGTTGTGAAAGGTAATGGTTCTGAAGGGGTTAACATTTCTCTACATTGGCTGCACCCATTTTACTGATATCACACTCAGTGTATAGATGGAAATGAATAGATCTAGTATCAGTTTTAGAGAGAGCAGATGGATCTACAGGAACTCCTTAAAGTCCTTGTTAGTACTTCTGACCAACTGTAACTGTACTTACTGCATCAAAGCTTCTTGTTATCTAAGGATAGAACGTCCTGTGTCGATCCTCTACAGTGATGTATCCTCTCCCAGCACTCACCAGATAGACCCAAGGCAAGGCCAAGACAAACGAGGATGGGAGTCAGTGAATTATCTCAACCAACCCTTACCCATTACCACACACTGGTAGAGATGGCACATACCAGGAGTGGTCATCTGGCAAAATGCTACACTGAAGGAAAAACAGAATATTGTCAAGGTGCCCAGTCCTGAAAGAGCAGAGGTAGTGAATTAAACTTTAAAATAAACGCACTGTGTTGGAGATCTTAACTAAAAACTAAAAACACTGCAAATACTCCGTAGGTTGGGCAGTATCTTGGACAGAGAGAAAGAGAGAGACTGAGTTAAACGTTTGAACCAAAACATCAGCTGTGCGCAGAATGCTCCACTCTCACACTGGGCAGTCAAAGGAGATTGCTGTCTGTTTTTAAAACTGAAAAGGAAACGCTGTGTCAAAGCTGGACTGTTAATTCCACAGATGCTGGATGTATTTGAAATGTCTAGCACTATTTAGCTGTAGTGTTACACTGTATAACAGAGGGGTGGTTGCTGGTGATTGTGGTTAGGGTTAGGGCTAAAATTTCTCTGGAGTGTTTTGGGTTGAGGGGGGAGGTTAATGGTGTTCAAAATGCACAAAGTTGAATGCCCCCTCTGTGCACCTCCCATGGTCTCCTCCTTTGGGGGAGACAGGAAGGTGGAAATCCATACTGAAACATGTTGTGGAGGAGGTGACTGGGGAACCAAGAATGTAAGCTCACCAGCTCAGGATAAGGGACTGGCCATTTCGAAAAGCCTCGAGTTGATGTGACATGACGATGTTTCAGGCCATGGCATATCACAGGAGGTGAGGTTAAAGTGGAAGATGTGCTTTATCTTGTGAATGGGGAAGCAAGTCAAGGAGCTAAATGGTCCAGTCCTAATCCTCTTGCTTTAAAGGTATTGTGACTTTGAGTAATGGCTGATAGCTCTCTCATACGCGCGCACACACACACATGCACATATATACACACACACACACACACATATATACACACACATATACACACACAGACACACACATAGATGCACACACATACACACACACACGCGCGCGGATAGACGCACACACAGAGACACATACACACACACACACACACACACACCAGCTTCTGTTTAAACTGGTTTATTTTGTCGCCAGTCACTGCTTTCTAGCCAATAAAGCTTTATCACAACAGACAGGCAGCTGTGTTTTGCTGGGAGTTTGTACAAGCTGGGCATGTTTCTCATTTGCTTCTGTCCTTGTATTGAGTTTTTCAGGCAGCAGTTACACAACCCCCAACTTCCAGGCAGCAGACTGCTTTGGACGTGGTCCTGATCACACTCTCTCTCGTTCGGAAGTCTCAGATATATCAGTGCCATGTTCATCAACTTAGTGTGTCTTTTGCTTAAAGATGAAGACAGTGCAAAGTTTGCAAATTCGTTTTAAAACGAATCCTGCCTTCTTCCTGTCCCCTAACCTTTCACATTGAATATGGAGGGAAAAAATATAGGGACATATATGACAAGGCAATGGCAGTGGGATTAATTAGAAAGAGCTAGTAGTATTAGTCCAATGAAACCTAAGGATAAGCAAGGAATTGTTAAGTAGACAGTATTGAGAGTGACTCGAGACAGGAAGGGATATCGGTGATTTAAAGATTGTTGGTCTATGCAGGAATGTAAAGGTCAGGTTAAAAAACAGATAAGTCATGATCTTATTAAATGATGAGCTAGGCTTGAAGGGCTGAATGGTCTGCTTTTGCTACTATTCCAGCTTGTGCAGACTGATAAGGAGGAGTGAGTTCACACTGGCCCTTTACCATTGCCAAGGCATTGACTTTAATAGTCAACGTATCTGTGTGTTATTGATTATCTGGAGATAAGACCAAAAGGTGTGGGAGCAGAAATTAGGCCATTTAGCCCATTGAGTCTGCTCTGCCATTCAATCGTGGGTGATGATTTTTTCAACCCCATTTTCTCGCTCTCTCCCTGTAACCCTTGATCCCCTTGAAACTCAAGAACCTATCTCTGACTTAACTTTACTCAATGACCTGGCCTCCACAGCCTTCTGTGGCAGTGAATTCCAGAAGTTCCCCACTCTCTGGCTGAAGAAGTTCCTCCTTACCTCTGTTCGAAAAGGTCTCCCCTTTACTCTAAGGCTGTGCCCTCGGGTCCTAGTCTCTCCTACCAATGGGAACATCTTTCCAACAGCCACTCTGATCAGGCCATTCAGTATTCTGTATGTTTCAATTAGATCCTCCTCATTCTTCCAAAGATCTGATGTGCTCTCATTTATTCATTCTTCCATGTATTGTGGGAATAACTAGCAAGACCAGAATTTGTTACCAAATGGGTTATTCCCAGTGGACAGTAGCGCCACTCTCTCATGAGAGACAGAAAGAGAGAGAGAGGTTACTGGTGTTGAGTTTAACCTAAGGTTGGCACACCTCAGGTGAGGACAGAGGTTGAGAAGGTGGGACCCTCATTGTCAGCCAGTACAGGAATTGAGCTTGCACTGTTGACATCACAAACCAGCTAACCAACCAACCAACTGAGCTCAAGGCCCACCAAGCGGCTAATTACAGCATTTAACAGTCAACCTACAAAACATGTCTTCCCTGAAGGACATTCACATTTATACAAAAAAATGGTGATAACTCTCAATCCCAAACATATTCACTTAAATCAAATTCTAGCAAATGGGATGGTGGGTTTTGAGCCACGCATCTTTATTGTGGATGTGCTATTTTCCATTCCCACTACCCCATTGTCTCACTCACTGTGTCAGGGATCAGCAGCATAATCTGTCACCGTGGTGTTCACTCTCTCCTCTGACCTTCCAATGGAGTTTGTCCTCTTAGAGAGTAGGAAGAAGGCAGTTTACCCTGAGTAAATAACCAAAGATGAGTGATGAGAAACTGTTGTACTGCCAAAACCTTCCTACAGTTGTGTCAACAGCAGCATGTTAGGACAACCCCAGTATATTCATTGGTATATTAATAAAAGTAGAAAACTAGCCAGTAAATGATTTGGTTACAATGTTTTACAGAAGTCATGTGATTACAGATATTACTATAATGTCGCTTGGTGTAGCTCAAAGGGGAGGTGGTGACCCACAGGAATTAATAATTCAGGTCACCTGACTAATGTTCTGGGATTTGGGTTTGAATGTAGTGGAAATATGAATTCAACAATTTTTAAAAATCTAGAATTAAAATAGTTATGTACTGGTGACCATGTAATCACCTGTGGTTCTTCTAACAACCCATCTAGTAACCTTCAGGGAAGGAGATTTGCCATCCTTTTCCAGTCTGGTCTACATGTGACTCCAGACCCACAGCAAAGTCATTGACTCTGAACTGCCCTCTGAAATGGTCTAGCACTCCATTTGAGGGCAATTGGGGATTAGCAATAAATGACCACATGTCAAGGCATGGGTCAAGAATTGGAAAATGGGGTTAAAATAGTTAGGTGGTTGTTTATGACCAATATGCATGCAATGGGCTGAACAGCCTTTTTATCTGCTGTAGACTATGATATGCCATGAAAGAAAATGAATTGATGTCTCCATCAGGTGGCGCTCATTTACCATACAGGATGTTTGGACAGTTTCTTGTGTAGTTTTAAACATTCACAAAAGTGCATGAGCACAGGATAGGAAATCCATTAATAGTATATGAAAGCATAATTCAGCAAGTTTATTCAATACTGATGTTGTTTATACTGTAATACTGCTGTGCCAAAAATGCTGAAACTGCTTGAAATGGTGTTGGTAGATTAAAGCGTGACCTCTTGAAAAATAAGATTGGCCAATGTATCACAAAGCTTACAAGCCTTCCTACACTTTATTGTGTAGTTTACACTTCGTGTTAAAAGACATTTACAAAATCCAAAAATACTTGCTACTGCAAAATCAGTCAATGTTCAACAATAAAACTATTAAATAGCAAAGTACAATCATAACTGCAATGTTTAACTTTTAACTTTGTTATTTCTTTCTATTTTGTTCTGTAACTATGTACCTGTACCTAAGATGGCACCTTGTGTGGGGGTGTTATACATTATACTTTCGTATTTGAGTACGTGTGACAACAAAATCAAAATTACAGCCTTTTTTTAAAAAAAATGCCATTTTCATTTATTTAAAGCTGGATTATTAACAGTAAAAAAGCTGGAAATTTATTAAACCTCCTTCATTTTGCTGATATGCTCATTTGAAGCAGGATCAGTTGAAGTCTTTGTAATTACTGCTCTCCTGTTGGCCTTCAGTACAAAAATATTTGAGTCCAGAAGATTGCGCAGAGGCTTGGTCAGAGTACACCTGGGCTATTGTGTACTCTGACCAAGCCTCTTTATCTGCAAGAGCAAAGCACATTCACCAGACTTATCCCCAAGACCGGTGGGATTGTCACTGAGGAGAGATTGGGAGACCAGGCCCAATTCTTTGACGTTTAAAAGAATGAGTGGTAACCTGATTGAATCAGAGAACATTCTCATGGGGCTCAATTAGGTAAATACAGGAAGGATATTTGTCCCCTGGCTGAGGAGTCTGGCATTAGCGGTCACAGTCTCACAATGTTCTTCAGAAGGCTTGATGGGCTGAATGGCCTGTTTCCACACTGTAGGGATTCTATGAATAAGGGCCTAGCCATTTATGCCTAAGACGAGGAGAAGTTTCCTCAGTTAGAGGGTGACGAATCTTTGAGATTCTTTATCCTGAAGACCTGTGGTAGCTCAGCCATTTAGCTCAAAGACAGAGATTGATCGATTTCTTGATATTAATACTGTCAAGGATTTTGAGGGCGGTGCGGGAAAATGAGATTGAGGTACGGAAACAGTCAAGACCAGAATGAATGGTTGGGGGTAGGTTGGGGGGGGGGTGGGGTGGAATGGCCAATCCTGTTCCTGTTTCCTGTGTTTCAAAATACATCGGAAATACTTCTTAATGGAAAATACATCGCTGACCCTGATTCCGTTCTGTTATGATGCCATTCATAAAGTTGGTGACAACACAAATAATAGTTCATGGATAATCTGATTTGTAAATCAATCAGTGGAATTTTGAGTGCATTTGGATGCAGTTGTGGGCAGTGGATAAACTCGAACCTCTCCCTGCCAGTTTCCAGCACAGCAGGGTCAGTCTGACTTCAACCCTCTCTGCTCCAACCTGCATTTACCAAATCCCCTTATAGCTCTCGGAACAAAGTATCTACTCTGATTGGGATTCCAGTCTTCATCATCTGATTTGGAAACCCCAAACTCCTTTTGTTACAGAGATAAGATATGACTTAGTGGCCACCTTGGAGTTCAGGTACAAAGTTCATTGAAGTTTGTGTCACAGGTAGACAGGGTGGTTAGGAAGGCATTTAGCACTCTTGCCGTTGTTGCTCAGACCTTTGAGCCTCAGAGTTTGGAGGTTGTACAGGACATTGGTGAGACCTCTTCTGGAGTACTTGTACAGATCTGGTCACTCTGTAACAGGAAGGATATTATTAAGCTAGAGAAGCTTCAAAAGAGATTAATCAAGAGGTTGCTGGGAATGGATTAGATTAGATTCCCTGCAGTGTGGAAGCAAGCCCTTCAGCCCAACCAGTCCACACCAACCCTCTGAAGAGTAACACAGCCAGACCCATTTCCCTCTGACTAATGCACCGAACACTATGGGCAATTTCCCATGGCCAATTCCCCTGACCTGCACATCTTTGGACTGTGGGAGGAAACCAGAGCACCTGGAGGAAGCCCACACAGACCTGGGAGAATATGCAAACTCCACGCAGACAGTCACCTGAAGGCTGGAATAGAACCTGGGACCATGGTGCTGTGAGGCATCAGTGCTAACCACTGAGCCACCTTCTTGAGTTACTGAGGGCTTGAGTTATAAGGGAAAGCCTGATAGGCTGGAACTTATTTCACTGAAGCATAAGAGATTGAGGGGTGACCTTATAGAGGTTTATAAAATCATGAGGGGCATGCATAAGGTGAATGGCAGATGATTTTTCCCTTTGGTGAGGGATTTCAAAACTAGGGGGCATATTTTTAAGGTGAGAGGAGAAAGATTTAAAAAAGACATGGAGGTCACTTCTTTTGCACAGAGAGAGATTCAAGTGTGGAATGAACTTCCACAGGAAGTTGGTGGATGAGGGTACAATTACAACGTTTAAAAGACATTTATAGTCCAACAGGAAGCATTAGCTTTCAGATGTACCACCTGATGAAGGAGCAGTGCTCCAAAAGCTAGTGTCGATTAGTTACAGTGTGGAAGCAGGCCCTTCGGCGCAACAAGTCCACACCGACCCACCAAAGCGCAACCCACCCAAACCCATTCTCCTACATTTACCCTTCACCTAACACGATGGGCAATTTAGCATGGCCAATTCACCTAACCTGCATATTTTTGGACTGTGGGAGGAAACCGGAGCATCCAGAGGAAACCCACGCAGACACGGGGAGAATGTGCAAACTCCACACAGTCACCTGAGGTGGGGATTGAACCCAGGTCTTTGGTGCTGTGAGGCAGCAGTGCTAACCACTGTGCCACCCAATTAAACCTGTTGGACTATAACCTGGTGTTGTGTGATTTTTAACTTTTCACGCCCCAGTCCAACACCGGCATCTCCAAATCATGACAGAAATAACTACTCACACAAACATACAGAGACACACATAGACACACACAAGTGCACATTTAGTCAGATGGACACACAGTCTCACACACACACACAAACACATATGCACACACATAGACAGAAACAGACATACCTTCAGTAGGAGTGGGGCTGTCAAGGCTGAGCTCCATGATAAATCTTTTCACACAATCTTGTTTGAAATCAGCTCATTCAGCACAATTCCGAGCATGAGCCTGAGGGCTGGTTTGCACAACTCAGCCAGGCACTGAATAAAATTGCTGAGCCATTATGATAGCTGCAAGTAGCAAATTAACCTCATTTAAGAAAAAATAATGATCCTAGAATTTCGCCTTTGCAGCTGGGACAGTGTTTATTGTCCATCCCTTGTTGCCCATAAGAACTGCCTTCTTGAATTACTACAGTTGGTACAGTGCAGGGACACACGCTGAGGGGAGTTGCAGGATTTTGACCTATTGATTCTGAAGGGACAGCAATATATTATGAGGTCAGGATGATGAGCGGAAATTGCAGTGGTGATATTCCCAAATATATACTGCCCTTATCCTTCCAGGGCCTGGGTCTGGAAGGTGCTGTCTAAGAAGCCTTGGTGAATTTCTGCACAGCATCTTGTGGATACCACACGCTATTGCTACTGAGCGTGGGTCATGGAGGGAATGGATGTTTGTCAATGTAATGCCAATCAAACGGGCTGCTTTGTCCTGAATGGTGTTAAGATCCTTGACTTTTTTTTTTGGAGCTACATTCATCCAGTATTCCTATGCATTTTCTATCCTGTTCCTTTGAGATGATGGAAGCCATGTGTTTAGTAGCTGCCTCCTATTGATACTGGGATAAGTGAACTGGCTTAAAAACCTCATTCACTCTGTACTGGAAAATGTTACTTTTAGAGGGAGTGTGAAAAATGGTCCCCAGTGATCCCACAGTACAGTTCAGAGTCAGCAGATTCACCTTTGCTGAAGTCAATGCACCCCGATCTTGCAGTTGGCACAAGGAGAATAATTAAAACAAGTTTGATAATAAGATCTCCAGTCAAATACTGTGGGTTGTAATGTTATCAACTGGTGCACAGGATGCAGTCTCTGCTCCTTTCACTGTTGACTGAATATTTTAAAATCCATTATTAAGATAACTGTCGAAAAAATTGATTGGGAGCTGGGGCGAACGCTTTTTTTAAATGCAGCAAATTGTTCTGATTTTGAAGCATTGCAGCAAAGGGCAGTGGAAACTGATTCCACTTCAATAGGGACTTCCAAAAGGAATGGGGTAGCTACTTGAAAAGGAAAGCGAATTGCTGGGGAAAGAATGGGGGAGTGGGATTCGTTGCATCGCCCAGAGCTAGTACTGAACCACGACTGACACGATGGGCTGAATGGCTTCCTCTCACGCTGTTTGATTGTAGAATTAAAAGCTTGCAAAGATAAACCTGGTGCTGTATCCATGTCCAGGCTGTGTTATCATGGAAGAAAAACAGAAATCTCAGCAAGTTTGGCAGTATCTGGGGAGAGGGAAACACAGTTAATGTTGCGAGTCTGATATGACTATTCTTCCAAATATTTCAGATCACTAGCATTTGTTGTATTTTCTGTGTTATCATGGGGTTTGAGGACTTTGCTTGTGGGATCTCTTAACTGGAGCCAAGGTTCTCAAATGAGTCACAGAATAAATCAGAGAGAAAGGGGAGTAAAGGATGCTGTGATTTGGAGTTGGTGCCAGAACAGAAGGAGTTAAAATGGAAGATGGTATAGCATGCCTCAGTTTCAATACATTAAATATAGTCAGTCCCAATGATGTAGTTCTGGGTGCGTGAGAGAGAGAACGTAATTGATGGTCACGATCGTGTCAGAACCCATGTTCCAGAAATGGAAGGAACAGTGTTCAGACACAAGTCTGCTTCCTACATTCTTTGTGTTCCAATGACCTTGCCTGATTGATCTGAATCTCTACTATTCTCGCAGCTGATGAGTCAAGCTGAATGGATGACGGCAAACACTATCCACTAGTTGTGATAAGACATATACACAACGGAGTCAGTGTGCAAACAGATGCCCTGTTCAGTAGGTATTGCTCCCAGTTGCTGCTTCTTGGTTATGGTTATTTCCCCACTTGCTCCTACAAAGCTGGGCCACTGCAATGCTGTTTGCCCACTTCACGTATTGGTATTGAAAAGTGGCTCCTTTTGATTGATCACTCAGACAAGGTAACAGAGCCCCGTGGGCTTACGATCTCTGACCCTCTCACTGACCTGAAGTGCCATCGGGGTAAGCCATTCAGGACTGAGATGAGGAAGAATTTCTTCACTCAGAGTTGTGAACCATCAGGAATGAAGGGCTTATGCCCGAAACCTTAACTCTCCTGCTGATTCCTGATGAAGGGCTTATGCACAAATCATTAACTCCCTTGCTCCTCGGCTGCTGCAGAAATGAAGGGCTTTCGCCTGAAACGTTGACTCTCCTGCTCCTCGGACACCGCCTGACCTGCTGTGTTTTTCCAGCACCACACTTTTTGACACTGATCTCCAGCGTCTGCAGTCCTCATTTTCTCATTAGATATATTTAAGAGGAAGCTAGACAAGGCTTTTGCAGCTAAAAGGATCAATGGGGAGAGAAAGTCAGAATGTGATATTGAAATTACATGATCAGGCACAATCATATTTTATGGGGGTGCAGGCTTGAAGGGCCGAATGGCCTACTCCAGCACCTATTTTCTATGTTTCCCACTGTTTCCCCAATGCTGACATTTTCTTAACTGCAGGAAATGAGCAATGGTATCCTCATGCATCCTGACCAACACAGATCCCTCTCTAATATCAGCCAGGGACAGTAAGGAATGATCGAAAGTGGATCTACAACATAAGAACAGACAAGACTAAAACACAAATAGCAATTGCTGGAAAATCTCAGCCGGTCTGGCAGCATCTATGGACAGAAATCAGAGTTAACGTGATCCTTCTTCAGAACTGATGGTAGCCACTGAAAAGTTGATAATAATCCCAAAGGTGGAGTGGGAGAATAAATGGTAGGTGGAGATAGAAGTCAAAGAAAGAGAAAACCAATCAGACAGACAAATGAGTGGTTAAAGGTCAGTCTGGGGGAATGAATAGCTGCTAATGGGGGCAATGAGAAGCTGACAATGGGTTTTGTGTGGTAGCCTCCCATGCGATGACAAGGCCTGGGTGAGTGGGGGTTAGGGTATTGCAGTGGCTGAAAATAGTTTGATAGTTCTGATTTCCAGCATCTGTAGTCCTTTCAGTTCTTTGTTTAATAAGAACATTCAAACTAGGAGCAGGAGTAGACAATTCTGCCATTCACAATCATGGTTGATCTCAACTTGGCCCCAAATCCACTCTTCAGCCCTCTCTCCGTAACCTCTCGACCCGTTACTAATCAAAAATCCATCTATCTCCTTAAATTTACTCAGTGTCTTAGTGTCCATCACATTCTGAGATAGTGAATTCCGCAGGTTCACGACCCTTTGAGAAAGTAGCGTGTATGATCTGCACCAGTAGATATGGGAACATTACCCAGACCAATTTCAAT
Organism: Chiloscyllium plagiosum; assembly: GCF_004010195.1. Taxonomy (NCBI): domain Eukaryota; kingdom Metazoa; phylum Chordata; class Chondrichthyes; order Orectolobiformes; family Hemiscylliidae; genus Chiloscyllium; species Chiloscyllium plagiosum. The sequence continues at coordinate 39,674,570 of NC_057739.1, forward strand.
GACACCTTTGAGAGAGATGGGTTTATGAACTAGGTCCCATTTGTAAAGTCAGTGCTGATAGATTCATGTGTAATCATTAGATGCATGCACCCTGATGATCTGTGAATGCTGATTTCTTTAGGAGGACATTGTTGAACTTGTTGGGGATTAATGTGCTCACAAGAGCACATTGGGGCAGCACGGTGGCTCAGTGGTTAGCACTGCTACCTCACAGCGTCAGGGACCTGGGTTCGATTCCAACCTCGAGTGACTATCTGTATGGAGTTTGTACATTCTCCTTGTGGGTTTTCTTCGGGTGATCTGGTTTCCTCCCACAATCTAAAGATGTGCAGGTTAGGTGGATTGCCATGCTAAACTGCTGACAGTGTTCAGGGATGTGTAGTTTAGGTGCACTGGTCAGGGGTAAATGTGGAGTAATGGGGAATGGGTTTGGTGGGATACTCTTCAAAGGGTCGGCATGGACTTGTTGGGCTGAAGGGCCTGTTTCCACACTGTAGGGATTCTATTAGGAGGTAACACTATTCTAGAATACTGAGCAATTGTACACTGTCAAAGGAGAATGCTTCTGCAAGAGATGGTAGGAGAAAGTGAGGGCAACAGATGCTGGAAAGGGTCAAAGAGTGTGGTGCTGGAAAGGTCCAGCTGGTCATGTAGCACCTGAGGAGCAGGAGAGCCGATATTTTGAGCATAAGCTCTTCATCAGGAATATGTGTGTGTGGGGTTTGGGGGATGGGAGTTGCCCAAGGGAGCTGAGAGATAAATAGGAGGGGGGGTTGGGGCTGGGGATAAGGTAGCTGGGACTGCGATAGGTTGATGAAAGTGGGGGTGGTGATGATTGGTTGGAGCGAAGGGTGGAGCGGATAGGTGGGAAGGAAGATGGACAGGTAGGACAGTTCAAAAGGGCAGTGCCAAGTTGCAGGGTTGGATCTGGGATGAGGGCGGGGGGGGGGTCGAGGAAATGAGGAAACTGGTGAAATTGACATTGATTCTGTGTGGTTGGAGGGTCCCATATTGCTGAGTTTAAGCTATTTGATTCCAACAATGCAAGTCACCTCACCTACAGACTAAACTGTCACCATCCACACCCAACAAATGAGTGACCATATCTATCCCCACATCTCCTGCTCACTGTGCAGCACCTCCATTATCTGCTTCTATCAGTTACTGTGAACAGTTATAGTCTCATTATTGAAGGAAAGATATACTAGTATTGGAACCAGTCCAGAGAAGGTTCATTAGCGAGTTTTGAGAAGATTTGTAGCTCAGGTTGAGGTTTTGGATGTCGGTTAGCGAGCAAACCTACATTCAAAAGGTTCATTAGGTTGACCACAGGTGAGGTGGGATTTTCTTATGAGAGGAGGATTTTCTTATGAGGGGAGGTTGTGTAGGTTGGGCATGTACACATTGGAATTGAAAGAATGAGAGGTGACCTTATTTGAAGACTTCGAGAAATGTTTGAAGTTTTGAATGGATCGTTTCAATACTAAGGCATTCAGAGCTATGGGCCAAGTTCTAGAAAATGAGATGAGAATATTGAGGTAGTTGATTTTGACCAGCACAGACACGATGGGTTGAAGTGCCTTTTTCTTTGCTGTATATCTGTGTGACTTGATGACTATGAGGGCTTGACTGGGTAGATGCAGAGAGGTTGTTTCCCCTTATGGGACAGTCTAGGACCAGAGGGTCCGATCTCAGACCAAGGGGATGCTCATTTAAGAATTGAATTGAATTGAATTGAACTTATTGTCATGTGTACTGAGGCACAGTGAAAAGCTTTGTCGTGTGAGCAATACAGGCAGATCACAGAGCTAAGTAGCATAGATAAGTAAATAATAGATAAACAGCGGCAAAAACAAAAACACAGGTACAGGCAAATGTTAAAGAGTTTGTCAGTCCATTCAGTATTCTAACAACAGTAGGGTAGAAACTGTTTCAAAACCGGCTGGTGCGTGTGTTCAGGCTTCTGTACCTTCTCCCCGATGGTAGAGGTTGTAGAAAAATATTGCCAGGGTGGGATGGATCTTTGAGAATGCTGGTGGCCTTTCCTTGACAATAGATTCTATAGATAGGATATTGGCCTTTGTGATTGTCTGGGCCGAGTTCACCACTCTCTGTAACCGAAGAGAAGAGGAGGAATTTCTTCTCTGAGAGGGGATGAATCTGTGGAATTCTTTACTGCAGAAGGCTGTCGAGGCTGGGTCATTACGTATTTTCAAGGCTGAGAGAGACAGAATTTTAGTCAGTAAGGGAATCAAAGGTTATAGGAATAAGCTAGGAAAATGGAATTGAGGATTATAAGATCAGCCATGATTGGACTGATGGGCTGAATGGCGTCCTCCTGCTCCTGTACCATATGCTTTTATTGTTCAGTTTGTATTGATGCTAAAGATTTAAACACACAGTGGAGCCCGAAAGATTGTGATCATTGGGGTGTTCCAAACATGTTGTGATTTACTGACAAACAGCTCCACAAAGAGGTTTGGACAGAGAAAGTGCAATCCCCTGGTATTTATAATTGTGATCTTTAACAGCAAACACTCAGTTCGGGAAAATTGTACAAACTATCACTGCTTGGGGAATGCATTCAACCACATGGGGAGTGGAAGGGTTTTCAACTCAAGTTTTGACCAACTTGGTTGGAAGGGGGACTGAGCAGAGGACCAGGGAATGTCTATCTACCTTGTGCTCCAGCAAAGGTGGAGTCTGTGAGGGCAAACCTAGAAACCAATGACCGACAATAAAGTTTACTGGACAGAGTTTACCTGCAAAGGCACATTAGACAACCACAAAATGATTGAGTTTAAGGTGGGGTGTGTGTGGAAAGCTGGAGAGGGATTGACTTTGAATGGAATAACTGTTGAACTTGCCAATAATAGCATGGACCCCAGAAATATCAAAGTAATGAATGTGTGAGTCTTGCCTTTGACAATGAAATGCTTCTATCTCACTCACCCCATGACTTAATGAACATTTAACGATCACATTTAAAACACCCAGTGTATGGGGACCAAATTTGTCCATGGAACTTGATTGTCTTTTGTCACTATCGTGGGTTACACAGTCAGAATCTAGGATTGAAAATGCCACTGTGACCAGCAGTGAGGGGGGGATTGCTTATGTCAAGGGAGCCTTGTGACCATCGCGTGTGCTCAGGACTAATCCCTCCTCAAACATTCTGGAACAAACAACACTGAATATTTACCTCAAGAACATGTGATAGTTTCTGGCAGTGAGCACCCAAGGAAATTCCCAGATAATGTTTGGCAGTGAAATTTGAGAGTCAGTCCGGCATAGAGAACTGCTGTTTACTCCTAATGACATCTGGTGGTTTGGTTTCAGAACATTAACTGCAAAGAAAAGTTAACATGGATGCCTTTAGACATTCTCTGATCTGTAAACAGACTCTAAGCCTGTATTGTACATCTGGACCACACCTGATAATGTCTCCCATTAAGTTTAAAAACATGAAGCAACTTTGTCTGTGCATTGGACAAGAAGCAGCTGAGAGTGAATAGATTCATTGGGCAAAATACAATCAATCATTGTCACTGATTTTAAATCATTGATAATCTCAGTTTGTTTAAAGGCATTCAGTGATGAGGCAGATAGATCTTTGGAGAGAGATAAGTGAGTGAATAGCGGGACAGATGGATGCACAGATAGATCAATAGATGAATACATGGGTGGATGGATGGATGCAAAGAGTAAATAGGTTGATGTAAAGGTGAATAAATAGATGATGGATAGATGAATAGATGGATGGATAGATAGATGTGAGAATGGATTGATACCTGGATGGATGGATGTATAGATGGAAATTTGGATTGCCAGATAGAAAGTTGGATAGATTGATACATACAGAATGAGAGAGGGGGATGGAAGGAGAGACAGAAAAATAGAAAAAGCCAGTACATAGTAGACTAACTATGCAGCAAATAATTCAGTCTATGTGCGGATTGGGTATGGAGCTGCCTATTGAATTCTTGTGGGTGGAGGGACTGACTTGATGTGGGACACCCTCTGGTGCAGCAGAAATCGCCTCTTTCCACCTTCTCCCCCTTTCCCCCCGCCCTCCCTACCCCCCCGGCAGCCCCCTCCATCGCTCTCCTGTGGAACTGCCCAGTGTCATCTCCAGCACGAACAGGTGATGTGGCTGAGGAAGCCGGGCGGAAGGGAGAGCCTGTTCCCGAGCTGCTGAGAGTCAGAGCAGCGGGAGAAGCCGCAAAGCTGCCCCGGGGAGCTTCATCTCAGCGGGGCAGGAAGATTGGCTTCAGATCGCTGAGGGGCAGGGAGCGCTCAGCCTGGGAGGGGAGGATTGGAGGGTAGATATCCCCCCCAGTGGAAGTTGAGCATCTTCCTCCTCCGTGCCCACGCCTCTCTCTCTGTCTCTCTCCCCTGCCTTGGTTGCAGCTTGTGTCGGGCGGGAATGAGGAGTGAGCCGGGCCCGGGAAAAGCGGCAGCACGGCCGGCGGATGGGGCGGTGTGCCTGGGTCACTCCCTGCCCATCTCGGTGCTGAGGGGTGTCGCCAGGTTCCGGCTCCTGTGTCCGGTCAAGCAGCGGGCGATTGCTGACACTTGGGTGAAAGGAAGCGGCGCTGAGGCAGCTCCAGGCGAGATGTGCACTGAGTGTTACACCAACCAATCCTTTGTCTTCGACGATGGAATCGCTGATACATACGCGCCCAGGTCAGTCTTTCTCTTTAATTTCCCTTCCCCAGCCCCTGGGTTTGGAAGGAGGTGGGATGGCATGGCAATAACCCCCCCTGGTTTTTTTTTTGTGTGGCTGTTCTGGTTTTGTCATGGTGAAATTGACTGTCCTGTTCAAGGTCTGCGGCAGTTTCCAATCCTCCCTCCCCGCGTGGAAAGAAACAAGTTTTAAGAATTGACCACTCTCTCCTAAGTTATTATGTTTGGGGGGGAAAAAAAAGAAGGAATCCCAGTGCAACGGCGGCCACTGTGACCAGGACTGGAGACTTCACCCAGGCTTCTTTGGGTCGAATCTCACTGGGACAGCAGGTTAGGGCAGAAAGGAATCGTCACCCCCTCCCTGCAGTTACTCCCCCTTTTCTCCCCCTCTTTCCCACCCTCTCCAAATGCGGTAACTTTCCGCACGCTTGGGGGGGGGGGGGGGGTTTGCACACACACACACACGGTTGTGGAGAAGCGAGCCAGTGTTGCTGGTCCGAGCTCCTGGTGCATTCGGAGGTTTGACCACGAGAGTTGGACTGACTTTGCAAAAAGATTCTTTCGGAGCGAGTCCCCCCAGCTGCGTTAGTATCGAAACTGTCCCCCCCTCCCACAATTGCAACGATACGGCTGCATTGTTCGAATTAGATTCCCTACAGTGTGGAAACAGACCCTTCGGCCCAACAAGTCCAGTAACAGTTACCCACCCAGACCCATTCTCCTACCCTATACTAATACACCTAACCTGCACATCCCTGAACACTATGGCTTGGCCAAAATGCTTAACTTTCACATCTTTGTGACTGGGGGAGGAAGTGCAGCTCCATGCAAACAGGGTGGGATCGAACCCGGGTCCCTGATGCTATGAGGCAGCAGTGCTAGCCACTGAGCCACCGTGCTGCCCAAGTTGGCTTCTTATTAATTCAGTGCAATTTACCGGGTCGCTTTCACGTTATTTTGATCTGGAGACTGGTATAAGGACCTAACTGAAACTCCTTAACCGTGTTCACTTTCGGTATGATACCAGTGGGCAGTTTACTGACTGCAAGGCTACAGAGGGAAAGTCTGCTCATGTTGCAAATGCTTCGACCCTTGTCGTTTCTTTCGTTGGTCCAAAAAGAGATTTGTGTTCGGGACTCACTTTATAGAAACGTCTAGTCGGCGCAGTCAATTTCACCCGCACTGTTACATTTCTCAGCTGGGTGGATGCTGCTGTCCAACGGATCTTGCATTTCTTTTTACTACATCAGAAACATTGACATTTTGTTTCTCATTGGTCCTGTTGCATTTGAATATTCTTAACCCCCATAGCTCTGGCCAGTGGCGGCTGATCGTTGATACAAAGAAGTTGTAGTACAGCTGTAGTAAAAATTCCCCTTTAAAAGCTACAGCCCGTTAAGGAGAGAGGTAAACTGTACAGTATTGTCCCCGCACTCAGCTCTCCCCCCCCCCCCCGCATAAGCCAAATTGATTTTTTTAATTGTTAATGGAACAGAGTAGCAAAGTAGGAAAGTGTGGCTGCAATTGTACAAAGCATTAATGAAACCGCTGAAAATGTGTTGCTGGAAAAGCGCGGCGGGCCAGGCAGCATCCAAGGAGCAGGAGAATCGACGTTTCGGGCATGAGCCCTTCTCATGCTGCCTGACCTGCTGCGCTTTTCCAGCAACACATTTTTCAGCTCTGATCTCCCAGCATCTGCAGTCCTCACTTTCTCCATTAATGAAACCGCATCTGGACCACTGCCTGCGTTTGTGGTTCCTTACTTGAGTAGGCATTGGAAGCAATTCAGATAAAGTTCACTAGATTAATCCCAGGCATGAAAGGCTTGTCTTCAGAGGAGGGATTGAGAGGTTTAGGCTACAGTTTACAAGGACGCGAGATCTAACCCAGGTATATAAGATGCTGGAAGGAGAGGCCATTAGTTTTAGCGCAAGGAGTAACAATTTTAATCGGAGATGAGGAGAAATTGCAATTCTCAAAGATTCCTAAACCTTTGGAATTCGCTGCCCCAAAGCGTGGGGGATGCTGGGACATTGAGTAAATTTAAAGAGGAGATAGATTTTTAATTATTAACTAGCAATCAACAATTAGTAGTTAATTAGTTTGAAGGGTTAAGGAAAGTGGACAGGGAAATGAAGTTGAGGCTGAGATGGCATCAGCCACGATCATAATCAAATGAGGAGCAGGCGAGAAGCTGAATTGCCTATTCCCCCTCCGAGCACTTATCTTTTTATTGTCCAAATACACTTGCTGCAGGAACATCGGTATTAATCAGTGTCATGGGGTTTATCTCGATACATTGCCAGGTTAATTCTGGGGGCCACAAAAGTTGAAAACAGCGACAACAGAAAATCAACTCTATGAAGAAATAAATTGTTACCTGACCCCCAAATTACGAAGATCAAATTAGAGTCATAGAGGTGAAAAGCATGGAAACAGACCTTACGGTCCAACCAGTCCATGCCGACCAGATATCCCAACCCAATCTAGTCCCACCTGCCAGCACCTGGCCCATATCCCTCCAAACCCTTCCTATTCATATACCCATCCAAATGCCTCTTTAAAAGTTGTAGTTGTACCAGACTCCACCACATCCTCTGGCATCTTTTCTGAACCCCCTCAAGTTTCACAACATCTTTCCGATAGGAAGGAGACCAGAATTGCACGCAATATTCCAAAAGTGGCCTAATCAATGTCCTGTACAGCCACAACATGACCTCCCAACTCCTGTACTCAATCCTCTGACCAATAAAGGTTGCGTCTGCTGCATGGTCGAATGAACACAACAACCAAAGGCAGGACTTACACAATTAAATGTAGGATCTTGGGAGAGAGAGAGGCAAGGGTTCAGGTACATTATTCTTTGGAAGTTGTATTACAGGTAGACAGGTTGGTTAAGCATCCCTGATGAAGGGCTTTTGCCCGAAAACGTCGATTTCGAAGCTCCTTGGATGCTGCCTGAACTGCTGTGCTCTTCCAGCACCACTAATCCAGAATCTGGTTTCCAGCATCTGCAGTCATTGTTTTTACCAGGTCGGTTAAGAAGGGGTTTAGCATGCTTGCCTACATTGCTCAGACCTTTGAGTTTGGTCGTCATGTTGAGGTTGTACAGGACATTGGTGAGGTCTGTTCTGGAGTGTTCACTCTGTTCTGGGAAGGATATTATTAAGCTGGAGATGGTTCAGAAGAGATTTATCAGGATGTTACCGGGAATGGAGGGTTTGAGTTATAGGGAGAGGCTCGATGCGCTGGGACTTTTTTTCACTGGAGTATGGGAGGTTGAGGTTTATAAATCGTGACGGATGTGGATAAGGTGAATGGCAGGTGCCTTTTTCCTAGGGCGGGGGATTTCAGGACTAGGGGACATATTTTTAAGGTGAGAGGAGAACAATTTAAAAAAGACACGAAGGGCATTTTTTTTTAAAAAAAGAGAGTTGTTGGTGTGTGGAATAAACTTCCAGAGAAAGTGATGGGTCCAGGTACGGTTACAACGTTTAAAAGACATTTGGATAGGTCCATGAATAGGAAAGGTTTGGAGGGATTTGGGCCAAGTGCAGACAGATGGTTGAAATTGGGATAATGGTCAGCTTGTGCCTGTGTGGTGTACGATTTTGTGACAATTACAGGGAAATCTGAAAGGTCACAGAGGTCAGACTCTCTCTCTGCCTTTCCAGCGATGCTGCCAGAATTATTGAAGATCTCCAGCTCTTCCGGTCTGAAATCAGTTTTGTTGACCTGCATGCAGAAAGCAGCAGGGCGGAGTATTCTGGGGTCTTTGGCAAAAAAAAATGCCATGGATTCTGATTGTCCTTGGAGAAAGGGGATTGAGATGGGGATGGAAAGAATCTGGAAGGGGGCAGGCTGTCATTTAGGAAGAATAGAACATAGAACAATACAGCACAGAACAGGCTCTTCGGCCCACGATGTTGTGCCGAACATTTGTCCTAGCAAATGCTGAAGTAATAGTGATCAAAGTGAAACGCTGTGCAAGGGATTAAATTCTCATTGAAAAGAAAGCGAATCTGGGTGATTTGGAAGATGTCTTGATTGTTGGAAATAGAAACAGTACTGGCAGGACTTCAGCAGGTCTGGCAGCATCCGTGGACAGAGAAAGAGTTAAAATTTCAAGTTTGATTTGACTTCTTTCTAAATTCAAAAGAATTTTTCTTCTTCTGAGGAGTTATATTAAATTTGAAACATCAACCCTGTTTCTCTGCCCGCGGACACTGCTCAGTTCCTCCAGCACTTTTGGCTTTTATTTCAGATCACCAGCGCCTGCAGCATTTTACTTGTGATTAATTGTCGGAATTTTCCGAAGTTACTTTGTCAGACTCAAGTGGCTAGAGACTGGGAGGGAACAGCTCCGCTTGGAAAGTGTTCAGAAGGCGTGATTCCAAAGAGAGAAACTGTTACTTGTAGGATTTTTTTTTGTCACCTTCTGACAAATCTGCATCAATAGTTTATTGTGAAGCATTATTACATTGTGACTTGCATTGGAACAGAGTGTTTCCTGAAAGGGTAACTCCCTCCTCTGGGAGCAGAGACCAGTTGGTGTGATAAAAAGTCGTTTATTATCAACTCGGGAAACTAAAATGAAGGAACGATGCTTTCATTGGAAGAGTGTTTCCTGAAAGGGTAACTCCCTCCTGCGGGAGCAGAGATCAATTGGTGTGGAAAAAAAATTGCTTTTTTCAACTTGGGAAACCGAAATGAAGGAATGATGCTGAAAGCCGTTAGATTGTTGATTAACTGTTTAATCGAAGGGAGAGGTGTTACAGCTGCAACATAATTTATATGGTCAAATTGCAATTCAATATAGTTAGGCTCTCGTAACCGGATGCAGGGAAATGATAATTGCTGAGTTTTGCATTGGAATTAATGTATGATATGAAACCTCGGATTGCAAATATCTCCAGTGAGATGCAAAATATTAATATCACACAATCTACTCTTCAATTTAAAAAAAAATTAGAGTTACTCGATTTCTGGTAAGGAAGTCATGGGTCTTGTTGAATGAACTTGGTTATCTGCTTTTTGATGAGATTAGATTACATTACATTACAGTGTGGAAACAGGCCCTTCGGCCCAACAAGTCCACACCGACCCGCCGAAGCGCAACCCACCCATACCCTTACATTCACCCCTTACCTAACACTACGGGCAATTTAGCATGGCTAATTCACCTGACCCTGCACATCTTTGGATTGTGGGAGGAAACCAGAGCACCCGGAGGAAACCCACGCAGACACTGGGAGAATGCTTTCTTCTAGAATTCTGAATGGGACAATAAGTGGGAGTTACACTCTTTAAATAAACCGTACTTTATATCGAACAGATAGTGAACCAATCGGACTTCTTGCCCACTGGTCCATGCCAGTGTTTGTATTTCTTTTGACACCCTTTAAAAGGAGCTGAAAATGTATTGCTGGAAAAGCGCAGCAGGTCAGGCAGCATCCAAGGAACAGGAGAATCGACGTTTCGGGCATAAGCCCTTCTTCAGGAATACCCTTTAAAAGTAGCCAAACTATTCACCTCAACCACTTCATGAGGTTGTGAGTCCCATACTGTAATCACTCTCTAGTTAGGTATGTTTCCCTGAATTTGTGGCTTTGGTTGTAACTGTCTTCAGTGTGGCGTTTCCAGTTTTGGACTCCGCTGACAAATACAAACACCTTCTTTACCCTAATCCAATCAAACCCCTTCAGAGCTTTAAAAGCTTCGAATGCATCACCAACTCAGCCGTCTCTCTTTCAGAGGAGAGTCCCAGTTTGTTCCATCTCCCATGGCAGTTTACAACATCTTTATATTAATGAATACCGTGCCAGAAACAAACTTACCAATGTCAATGGAAACATCACCATTTCAATTAGTCAAGACTCTTAACATTTTCTTGACTCAAGTCAAGCATGGAGGCCACCAATCATGTTTTCTGTTGATTTCTGGTCAATGCTATTACCAGCATATACCCATAATCCCAAGCAAGCAAGCTTCTTTTCTGTAAATATTACCATTTGACTACTTAGACATGCTACTGACTAGTTTTGGAAACAGTAAAGGATAGGTTAGGCAACGATAGGAAAAAAGGGTAAGTCTGGAATAATAATTGAAAAACTGGGTATGTACCACAATTTGATTACCAGGTGAGACGCAGACAGAATATTTGGCCAATGTTTCGAGCACAATTCATCAAACGAAAACCTTATTTCGTTAGATGCTAGTCACCTTGTTGTACCCACTCAGCTGTGCATAGCTTCTGATTGTAAATGGTAATGGAACAGTGGGATGTAGAAGATACATCGATTTCTAAATCAAAAGATGAAATGTCTTGTTGACCTCCCTGCTATCCCAGCAGCTGGATAGTTTGCGGTACATACTTTTATAAATTCCCCAATAATTGTCCAATTGTATGTTGAATGAGTTCTGGAAGAATTGTTCTTACAACCTCTCTTGTCAACTATTTAAAAATAAATGTGGTTGGTGAAGTGAGACTTTCCAAATCTAGTCCCTTTTTGGTTTATATTGGTGTCCATATTCCTCTATCAAATGCAATAAGCCACGTACGTGCCCTCATTATGCATAATTCGTTTGGGCAAATGTCAATCTTTACTAATGAGAAGAATGAATCTTTACCAATTTTGTAAATGCTTCCTCCTGTGCAGTCCCTTTAATATTCAAGTACTTCTGTCTTATAACTGGAGTTCTTGAAGTGAAAACAATTTCTAGCTGTGAACTATATAATGACAGAATAGCTCCCTTTGAATTGCATTCCATTTTTCTGTTAATATAAACTAACACTTATGCTTGTTTTGAAAATTTCCAACTATTGCCTTGATATCTTTGAGGACATGTTATGACTTTCCTATTCATCATGTTTCCATTAATCCTGTAATCCTTCTTTATTGACATAATCCATCAAGCTTGCTTTCATGTCCTCATGTAGTGTACGTGCAGCAAGTGTTGGTGGTTTAACTGTATTGATCTATCTCCAGTATCTCTGCTCTCACCATTTAACGATAGGATAATTAAGTTATCACATTTCCCTTAACCTCTTCACCTCCAGCAAGATGATAAAAAGATCAACTTGCATTCGTGTAGCACCTTAACATACTGAAAAACCAAAGGTACTTCAGAGCATCTTATCAGACAGTATAGTAGAATTACAGCACAGAAGAAGGCTGTTCTGTCCATTCTTCTTGTGCTGGTCTTCTGAATGATCGATTCTCTGCCTTTTCGCCAAAGCCCTGCAACTATTTCCTCTTCAGACAATTGTTCAAATTTTCTCTTGAAAGCCACGATTGAATCTGCCTCCACTTGCTAACCCCTTGCCCCTCGTGTCGTTGTGCTGCTTTTGGGAAAGTAGATGTCTACCTTTTATTGACCCCTCTGCCATTAACCTCTCCCTCTATCCAGTGATCCAATCGTTATTGTAGCATTGTCAGAAGTGTCAGCGATTTGCAGAGATGAAGCCCGAGAGTGATTTGAAAATATTAATGCGAGGGTCAAGGACCAGGCACTTTTGTGCTCAAGGCTCTTGACAACTGAAGGTACAGCTGGAGTGAGGAACACAGCCCAACAAGATTCAGTTCTCTGTCAGGAATTTGGAAAAGAGGTTGTTCACGCTGGCAGGGAGAAAGTGAGGAATGCAGAGGCTGGAGATCAGAGTAGAGAGTGTGGTGCTGGAAAAACACAGCAGATCAGGCAGCATCCGAGAAGTGGGAAAATCCACGTTTCAGGCATAAACCCTTGTTTCATTCCTGATGAAGGGCTGTTGCCCGAAACGTTGATTCTCCTGCTCCTCGGATGCTGCCTGACCTGCTGTGCTTTTCCAGCGCCACCCTCTCGACTGTTGATGCTGGCAGTGAATGTGTCCCTCTCCAAATTTGCCAAAAGTCTTAATGGCTTCAAAGTTGCAGTCATTTAACTCGAGTATTGAAAAAGAAAGGATTGTGGATTGGCTATGGTGTAGGGGTAGGTGGGTGTGGGCGAACGTTGGTGATCAGATTAGGTGTAGATAATTACTTGGTTCTCCCTTTGAACGTAAGCCTTTATTGCCCGATAGGAAGTTTACTTAGATGGGCCTGTCTTTTCTCTCATCTTCATTTCTGATGGACAAATTTTCGCTGTGGTTTGCCATCCTCTTCTAAAGAGGGAGGAATGGCAGATATATTTAGCTGATTCTGAAGGGTGTTGAGTAATTGTGTTCTCTTTCTCCATGCTAATCAGATTAGTTGAGTATCATCTCATAAGTTCAAAATAATTATAAGACCACACTGGAGCTTATCACAGTATCCATATAGAAAGTGGGGATAAAAAATCCTAGGAACAAGAAATTCATTTCACTAAAGCTGATCATACTGTGTGTCTCAATCCCTTCTCTTTCCGAAGGCACCTGTGATCCAGATTCCAGCCTCCGTATATCCATAAGGTTTTGACTGCGTGAGTTCTGCTTGCCTTCTCCATCTCAGTCTTGCAGTATTAACAACCCATTAATGGCTTATGAAATTCCTTTTAGCGTTTAACAGGTTTGAGACGCATTGTGAGACCATGCAAAGAGAAAGTGTATATAAATGCTTCAGTGTCAGCTCCTGACATTGTATGTAGCAATTCATGACAACTGTTATGTTTTGAGTGCATCATTTGTGTTGTGAGGGGAAGCAGTCTAAGCCTTTTAGCGTCTTTCACACAAACTGAGCTGCACACTTCACCAGTAAAAACATGTAATTGACTTACTGCTTTGCATATATCTTCCTGCAGAACATATTGGATTTAGATTAGAGCCTTTCAAGAAAGGAAGATCAGTGCAGAAGGGTAAAATATAAACTGGAACAGATTTATGTCAAAAGATGTTCTTGACAAAAAGAAAGAATATCCATTAATACAAAAAAAACGATTGGATGAATGTTGTTTTGGGGATAGGTTTCAACAGCAACGTCAATCTTTTTATACTTTGCTGTCACTCATGGATGTGTTGTGTATTTCGAACACTTTATTTTTATTTTCAGTTTTGCCAGGACTTGTTTTGTTTGCTTAATTAAACCCTTTCACTGGTCACCTAGTTTCACTAGGTTTCCCATGCATTTTCCTTCAAATATGATTTCTTTTCCCCTTACTCTTACTTTTCGGAAGCATTTCTTTTATAAAACTGCAGTAGATGACAATCCCATTCTACAGTGTGCCATGTAGTGGCAGTATTGTGAAATAAATCAAGGCCAGGCAGTAATTATTGAGTTCAGATTTGTTGTAGGAGGTACGGTTAGCCACTCAAATCCAATGAAAGATGGATTGTAGCCTTTCTCTGTGTTTGTTACATGTAACACTGTTTGACAGTGGCTTGGAGTTTGTGGTTGTAATGACAATGAGACTGACACACATTGTCATTATTATGACGGTAACTTGTCGAGCCATGGACATCCAGACATCCCTGTCAGTGATGTACTGTCCCTCCAAATGGCATATTGCTGCAGCATTCCTACAGAGAATCAATTAGAAATCATTGATTTGTTGGGAGCTTTATCTATTTAAGTGTTACAATTGCTGCTAAAAAGGAAAATAAAAGTTAACAGAAAAACAACAGACCCAAGCTGGAATGGCATAATGGCTCAGTGGTTGGCACTGCTGCCTCACAGCACCAGGGTCCCAGGTTTGATTCCAGCCTCGGATGACTGTCTGGGTGGGTTTCCTCCCACAGTCCAAAGATGTGCAGGGTGAATTGGCTGTGCTAAATTGCCCATAGTGTTAGGTGCATTAGTCAGAGGGAAATGGGTCTGGATGGGTTAGTCTTTGGAGGGGCGGTTGGGCCAAAGGGCCTGATGTAGGGAATCTAATCTAAAAGATGCTTGAATTCTGAAAGTAAAACAGAAAATGCTGGAAACACTCAGCAGGTCAGACAGTATTCATGACGAGAAAGACACCTAATAAGGCTTATTTTTTCAGGTCGGGAATAAGTGGGTGTTTATTCCTATATCATGGTATAATTATTTGTCACCTACCTCCCCGTCCTCAAACATTTTACTCTTGTTCTCTTTTAATAGAAATTAAAACTGTAGTCTGTTTTTAGATTTAAAGTTGGTGTGATATTTATATTTTTCCTTTAATCTCCTGCCTAAGTCTAAATCTTCCTTTCAATTTATGTACAGTTTGTTTAAGTACAATTTCATATTGCTTGCTTTCTACTTTCTGCTTTTCTAACTGTGGGAATTCTTCAAACTAGTCATTGGAATGCCACCCATTCATTAAAAATAGTATCAGTTTTAAAGTGACGCTGAAAAGGAGAGAGCCTGTACTCTAGGGGCCACTGATCCCTGGGACTGGGGAGGAGTGGACTTGTCATACAATCCCTACAATGTGGAAGCAGGCCATTCGGCCCATCAGGTCTACACTGACCCTCTGAACAGCATTTCACTCAGATCTACATCTGTACTCTATTCCTATAACCCTGCTAAGCCACCCAGCCTGCACCTCCCTGGACACTGAGGCAATTTAACATGGCCAATCCACCCTAACTTGCAGATCTTTGGACTATGGGAGGAAACCAGAGCACCCAGAGGAAACTCACGTAGACATTAGAATGTGCAAACTCCACACAGTCTCAAGATGGAATGCATCATGCAAGTCCACATACGTATGCCGCAAAAAGACATGTGTATATGTGAAAATGTTAAGCATTGTTCCAAATGTAACGATGTGTTACATTCTCTCCGGAGCCACATTCCTGAAAGGGAACCAGGTATAAAATGGCTGAATGGGGTATTATCTTGAGGAGGAGTCTCCATGGCTGAGATTTGCACAAAAGTCAATTAATTTTTGTGAATGGGATGTTGCAAACTAGGAACAATCTGATTAAAATTCCAACCATTTTCCATGGCTACTGCACCCTTACATTGCCATAGGCTTTCAGGCTGTATGGGCAACACTTGGATGGATAAGAAACCAGACAGTTATCCTCTCCTTTCAGAGTGTCAAAACCACATGGTACAAAAGCTTCAATTGTTCCTAATATTTTAGCCGGACCTTTAACTGGCACACCAGCAGTTGGGCTGAAAGTCATTTCTGTATGGTGGCTCAGTGGTTAGCTACTGCCTCACCGCACCAGGGACTCAAGTTCAATTCCACCCTTGGGCGACTGTCTGTGTGGAGTTTACACATTCTCCCCGTGTCTGCATGGGTTTCCACCGGGTACCCCAGTTTCCTCCCACAGTCACAAAGGTGTGCAGGTTAGGTGAAATGTACATGCTAAATTGCCCATAGTGTTCAGGGATATGTAGGTTAGGGGTAAATGGGTTTGGATTGGTTACTCTTCGGAGGGTCGGTGCGGACTTGTTGGGCCAAAGGGCCTGTTCCCACACTGTAGGGATTCTATGTTTTAGCTAAACTGGAGTGAGCAAGCCAGGTGTGTGTCCCACTGAATTGTCCAGCATTCAGAGCTCCTTCCCAGAGTGTGCTGGGTCTTCCTGCCCATGCCATCTCTCTCAGTCATTGTAAGAGCTAAAGATGAAGCTGGCAAAACTGAAGTAATGTCTGTTAAACACTTAACGTTTCCAATGTCTCATTATATCCACATTATAGGAGGGATGTGTTTGCACTGGAGAGGAGATTTACCAGGATGTTGCCTGGGATGAAGAGTTTCAGTTTATGAAGAGAGATTGGACAGACTGGGGCTATTTTCCCTTGAACAGAGAAGATGGGGGAGGCGAAGGGGGAACATGATTGAGATGTATAAAATCATGAGGGGCATAGATAGGATAGGCAGGAAGAAATTGTTTCCCTTGGTTGAGGGATCAGCGATTGGGGGGCATTGATTTAAAGTCAGGGGCAGGAGGTTTAGAGGGGATGTTAGGAAGACCTTGTTCATCCAGAGGGTGGTGGGACTCTAGAACTCAGTGGGTAAAGGTGGGAGAGTTATTTAGATGTGCATTTGTGATGCCACGGAATACAAGGCTCTGGGCCAAGTGCTGGAAAATGGGATTAAAATTATTGAGTGGCTGCTTTTGACTGGTGTAGACATATGGGCCAATGGGCCTTTTTCTGTGCTGTAGATCTCTATGACTCTAACAGTTTTGAAAGAAGAAACAACCTGTTCAAACATATCATGATATTCAAGGACTGTATAAAGATTTGTAGCTCAGGTACCGGTTATCGTGGTTGTGGGGATGTTCGCCCAGCTGGGAGGTTGATTTGCAGATGTTTTGTCCCCTGTCTAGGTGACATCTTCAGGGCTTTGGAGCCTCCTGGGAAGTGCTACTGTACCATCGCTTCTGGAATTTATTTGGTTCCATTCCTGTCGCTTCTGGTTATTGGTTCCAGTTGTCCGTTGTAGTGGTCAGTATATTAGATCCAGGTCAATGTGCTTGTTGATGGAACCCATGAATGAGTGCCATGCTTCTAGAAATTCTCTGGCTGTTTTATGTTTAGCTTATCCTATGATAATTGTGTTGTCTGAGTTGAATTTGTGATCCTTGTCATCTGTGTGTATGGCTACTAGGGACAGCTGGTCGTGGCGATTAGTTGGTGTTCGTGGATGAGGATTGCTAGTTGTCTGCCTGTTTGCCCTATCTAGTGTTTTGTGCAGATTTTACATGGAATCTTTGTAAATTACATGAATCCGAGTGGTTGGAGAAGTCTGTCATGACAGCCCATAAACCGACAGCCACACTCAGACAACAACTCACCAGGACAAAAGACCCTATACCCAACATGTGCAAGACAAACATAATTTCTAGGATTCCATACAATGACTGTACGAAACACTGTCTAGGACGGAACAGACAGACAACTAGCAATCGGCATCCACAAACACCAACTAGCCATGAAACGCAATGACCAGCTGTCCCTAGTAGCAATATACACAGATGACAAAGACCTCAAATCTGACTGGGACAACACAATGATCATAGGACAGTCAGAGAGTTTCTAGAAGCATGGCACTCATCCACAGACTCCATCAACAAGCACATTTACCTGGACCCAATATACCGGCCACTACAACATACAACTGGAACCAATAACCGGAAGCAGCAGGAATGGAACCAAATAGATTCCAGAAGAAACAGTTGCGCAGCGTTTCACCGGAGGCTGCAACACATTGAAGATGTGACTTAGACAGGGGACGTAACATCTGAAAATCAACTTCCCAGCTCGGTGAACATACCCACAACCATGATATCTCTAGAGCATGGAGGACCTGAATCTGTACTGTCTGGTGTTGGAGTCACTATCATTGTACCATGACTGCATTCTGTGCTGGACAGTAAGAGCTTGCTTGAGGCAAGAACATGGGATTGAAAATTTGTTTCTCTGTGGTACAATCCAAAGTATTCTTCAAAGTAGGGACTCCAAGGGAGGATACCTCACCCCACCTTCAGCTCTTTAGCTGTAAGAGCCAAGTACTATGGAGATCTGAAATAAAACAGAAACCACCAGAGAAACCCTGGCAGCATCTGTGGAGAGAGAAACACAGTTAACATTTTGCACCCAATGACTTCTTTGGAAACACCTGTCCTGTTTGCCTGTTGGATCTCACTAATCCTTGTGTGCCCTCATTCTGTGTTACTGTTGTGTATCACCTTTATACTGCTACAGGGCCTGCTCTCAGCTCTGTCCAGGGTTTGTCTCTGCATTACCACCTTTGCTGAAGATCTTTACAATTATTGTGCTGAGTCATAAGAGCAAAATGTTATTTAGCTGGTTGACAAAAATGACAGGGACACTGTTTTGTGTTTAGCCTTGGAGATTGTAATTGCATCTTAAGAGTTCGATATGCAACTAAGTTCAAAGAAATATTTAAAATTGACTACATACAGACTCATTCTAAATTGTAAACCCTGAGTTCACTGCTGTGCAAATGTAGATGAGTAATTTTCCTTTAAAAATAAGCCAGTCATTTATCAGCCCACTCACTTATGTCTATATTTGTACCGTTGTCTTCTCGACACTAGGGAACCAGCACTCACCATTGGACGCCCCACTCAGTGCATCTCTCCAGTCCAAACATAACCCTCCCTTCCTTTCCTGAAGCCAATTCCTTACTGAGCACCGACTTTTACCAAGGTGCCACAGGTGACCAATATAAAGTTGGAAATAATCATTTTCTGTTGGCAGCTTCCAATTTTCTGCACTTGTTGTAATTCTTGTTCACAATATATCCTGGAGTAATTTGAACGCGTGAGCTGTGTGTTGCAGTCCAATGCCATCCCAGTGGTTTACAAACTAATCAAAGGTGTTTAAAGGCAATTCACTCAAATGGTGATTTGAGTGTTTTGAATTGTCTCTCAGTGGGGGTGGTGGAAGGAAGTCCTCTGGAATCACTAAGCAAGCTTTTGGGTGCTGCTAGAATGGTTTCTGGGTAAGGAGGATTCAGCATTTAAATCCTCTTTGTGATTTTTATAAGTATGATAACCAAAACAATCAATGCTTTTGCTTTTCCCCTCACTCTTTCCTGCAATGTGGTGAAGACCAACATTTGTTTTCCATCTGCAATTGCTCTTTGAAACATAGACAATAGGAGCAGGAGTAGGCCATACGGCCCTTCGAGCCTGCTCCCCCATTCAATATGATCATGGCTGATCATGTAGTTTCAGTATCCCACTCCCACTTTCTCCCCATACCCCTTGATCCCCTCAGCCACAAGGGCCATGACCAGCTCCCTCTTGAATCTATCTGAATGAACTCATCCCAGCAGCTTTCTATGGGAGAGAATTCTGCAGGTTCACAACTCTGAGTGAAGGAATTCTTGAACTGAAAGGCTTGCTCAAATACTTTTGAGCACAGTTAAAGGGGTGATAGATATAGGACAGATGTCTGAGGTAGCTGAAAATGTGTTGCTGGAAAAGCGCAGCAGGTCAGGCAGCATCCAGGGAACAGGAGAATCGACGTTTCGGGCATAAGCCCTTCTTCAGGATTCCTGAAGAAGGGCTTATGCCCGAAACGTCGATTCTCCTGTTCCCTGGATGCTGCCTGACCTGCGCTTTTCCAGCAACACATTTTCAGCTCTGATCTCCAGCATCTGCAGACCTCACTTTCTCCTCAAAGATGTCTGAGGTAGTTTATTTACTCAGAGTAGTAGGGGCATGGAACCCACTGCCTGCAACAGTAGTACACTCATCAGCTTTAAGGGCATTTAAATGGTCATTGTATTGGCATATGGACGAAAATGGAATAGTGTAGGTTAGATGGGCTTCAGCTTGGTTTCACAGGTCAGCGCAACATTGAGGGCAAAGGGCCTGTATTGCACTGTAATGTTGTATGTTCAACCACATTGCTATGGGTCCAGAGTCACACATAGGCCAGACCAGACAAGGATGGCAGATTTCCTTCTCTAAAGTGAACAAGACTTTTTTTTAATGACAATCAACGATGGTTTCTTGGCTGCTTTGCTTCTTACATCTTAGCAGTATTTAAACTTCAAAGGTGCTTTGTTAACTGTACAGCACTTTAGGATGTCATGAGGTAATGCAAGTTAATATATAAATGCAAGTCTTTGTTGTCTCTTCTTCTCCTTTGTTTGTTTTATTCCCCCTCTCCCTTTATCTTCACTCTTTCTATTTTGAAAAATACTTAAGGATGGTGGAGCACTCAAGCAGTAATAAACCCCAACCAACTAAAATTAAACAGTGATTCCCTCATTAATCAATGTGTTTATATCCTTTAAATTCATCAACACATCTTCCCATTAATCAAATTGTACAACAAGTTGGACTTTGGTAAATGATTGCAATAATTACTAAAGGAATGGGGGAATGAGTAATCTACTCTAGGTAATGAATTGTGCATGGAGCAACAGTCGCATTGCTACCAGGTATTACTAAAAAAAACTGGGAGGGAGATGGCCATGTTTAAAAAGCAAATTTGTGCATTTGAGAGCCTGTCTGTCTGTGTGTGTGAGTCTGTGTGTGTGTGAGTGAGTGAGTCTGTGTGTGTTAAATTGCTTGAGTGAGAGTTGAGCAAACACATTTATCCCATCCAGAAGTAAAAGGAAATGCACAGTAAGTCAATCCACCTTTGATAAGGAACACCAGGTGTTAAGTTTGGTCCTAATCTATGGAAATTGATGAAGGAAATACACTTAATGTTTCTCTCTCGTTTTATGCTGACTGATTTCTGTACATTTGCTTTCTTATTTCAGTTGCCCATCCTTCACTCCTTGTCTTATCCAATGAATCAAGTATGGTCCTTTTCCATTCCTTTCAACTGAGTTATGACTCAATTTTTAGCCTGTTTTGTGCTCATGAAACATCTATGGTGTGTGTGTGTGTGTGTGGTCTAAGGTTAATTTAAGACCGAGACTCTCAAACACAAATGGCACCATCACTCGAGACTCTTACTTTAATGCTTGTTGACATTAATGATTCGGAGATGCCGGTGTTGGACTGGGGTGTACAAATTAAAAAATCACACAACACCAGGTTATAGTCCAACAGGTTTAATTGGAAGCACACTAGCTTTTGGAACAACGCTCCTTCATCAGGTGATTGTGGAGGGCTCGATCGTAACACAGAATTTATGGCAAAAATTTGCAGTGTGATGTAACTGAAATTATACATTGAAGAATTGATTGTCTGTTAAGCCTTTCATCTGTTAGAATACAGTGATAGTTTCACCTCTTTCATGTGTAAATCACAAAACCCTTTTTTTTAAAGTTGCATTCTCGGGTTAGCTGTTAACAATGGTGATAGCTAGACAATATGTTGAAGGTGTTAGCCCCCTGTGTTCTCTGTCTATGACCTGATGTTTAGATTGATTCCAATCTAAAAAGTGAGATAACAGTTTTACATAAATTCATGCAGTTTTTGAGCTCAGTTTTTGAACTCTAACAGATGAAAGGCTTAACAGACAATCAATTCTTCAATGTATAATTTCAGTTACATCACACTGTAACTTTTTGCTATAAATTCTGTGTTACGAACAAGCCCTCCACAATCACCTGATGAAGGAGCGTTGTTCCAAAAGCTAGTGTGCTTCCAATTAAACCTGTTGGACTATAACCTGGTGTTGTCTGTTGAAATTAAGGCTACATGAAGAGTCCAGAAGTTAGTTGATGGAATCACTTCATAGTTTGGTCAGGTATTCTTTTGTCCTTTTTTTTTCTGTTCCTACTGGAGATTCTAGGCCCACTAATGTAGGTTTTTGAGAGGATAATTCTGCTTGTCGTGACTATATTGTAAAGAAAGGTTATGCGGGCTGCAAACAACGTAACTGTGGAGAAATAAGATTTCTAAAGGTAAAGAGTATCAATCACGTTCATGGCATCTCTAATTCTTCTGAATTTACCCAGAAAGACAAAAACAAGTTAATAAAATAAGATTGCTGTCTGTTAAATAAAGAACCATTGAAAGCACCACTCCTCATTTGCAATTAAATTATTGTTGCTCTGGATTCTGCACAACCAGTGGATTAAATCTTAGATTTTCTCCTTGGTTTTGCAAATAGTGTGAAATATCAAGAATTGGTTTCCACCCACGCAGTTATTTCATACTAAAGGAGAAAGAATTTTAAAAGATTCTCTCCATGGTTTCTTTTAAATATATCTAAATTCCTTGAGAACTGCTCGATAGTTTTTTTTGTTCACTCTTTCCTGGGACGTAAGTGGACGTAAGCCTTGCCAGCATTTGTGCCCATCCCTAATTGCCCCTGAACTCAGCTGCTTACTCGACAATTTCAGAGGACAGTTAAGAGTCAAAGACATTGGTGTGACCTGGAGTCACATGGATGTCAGACAAGGTCAGGATTGTCTCTTTCATTCCCTGCAGGACATTAGTGAACCAGATAGGTTCTTATAACAATTGGTAATGGCTTCACAGTCACCATTACTAGGACTAGCTTTCAATTCCAGGTTTACTGATTAAATTTAAACTCTAACCAGCTACTTTGCTGGGATTTTAACCCATACCCCTGGTGGATTAAGCTTGGTCTCTAGAGTGCTAGTCTAGTCAAGTTACCATGACACCACCACCTCCCCTGAAATTATCTATCATACAACAATAATTGCATTTAATGTGGAGAATATCCCTTTCCTTTCCCAATTTGATCTGCCTTATTTATGTCATTAAATCATCAGAGATAAAAACTGCAATTCTTACCTTCTCTGGCTTTTTTTTGGCTGACACCAATTTATTTTTCATTGTTTTTTTCTGAATTTCCAACACCATTTTATTCATCTGCACTTAGCTTTATTGAACAGATGAATACAATTGGCGGATGTGTGTCACTTGTTATGGACCAGGCCAGACCCCCTCAAAACATTTCAAGAAAGAAGCCCAGACCTTAACTTTGCTAGTTGCTTTAAGCAGTGGTTGTTATAGGAATGATGCAGCTGGTGAAGCCACTTAGTTTTAAACAGAATTTATTTACAAGATTACCGAATGAAATACGAACAAAAGAGAACAGAATACTGAATAACCATAACCTATCCAAGAACCCAACAGATTATCCAAATTTAATGATGCTGTTCCAAATACTTGCAACAATTCCCATCAATGTCCTTTGGCACAAAAGGTAAAATTAAACATAGGGTCTTACAGGAAAGAAGTCAGAGAAAGTGAGAGAGGACCAATGTGGACCTGCTTCTTTGGGTCCAGCAACTTCACAACACTGCTGCTAAAAACCAAATCAAACCAGGGAAAAGCTGAGCTGGGAGAACTGGCCACTTCCCTTTAATTGTACAAGTGTTTCTTTAAAAAAAAACACTTGAAAGCCTTTTTACTGAGGCAGTATCTGTGAGCATTAATCAAACTGACTGTAAAATCCTTCCAAGCCCAGACTTTTTAGAGTCTGTGTGTTTTATAACCTCCTGGAAAAAAAAGCCAAAGACACCATAACCTTGTTAAAGGAGCAGCATCATCATATACTGATTGTTGTCAGTTCCATTCTCACAAATCAACAGATAAGCCTAATGTATGGGCAGAGTCATGGTGCGTGACTGTTCCCCAGTACCCTTCTGCTGAGATTGCACATTCACATTAAAGATCTCCATTCAGTGAATTAACTAAATTAATGAAACTTATTTGAAGTTAGTAGGAACTCTGAACTCAGTTGTTGGGTAAGTATAATATTTGATCAATACCATCTTGGTGAGATGGAAGAATTCCGATATCTCTACTGTGTCTCTCAGTTACACTCTAAACTAATTCTGTTTTTTTCCATTTTGTGTAAAAGTTTAATTGTATGGAAAATAATCAGTACTTGCCTCATAGGTGGTGATGTGATATTTGGCCAAGGTGCCATCACAGTTCAGTTTGCACAATTGTTTCCTGACATCTCAGATGTGTAATTACAGGTGAATAGGCAGCAGCTGAGAGAATTATGGTTGAACTTTACTTTTCTTGTTTCAAGGGATGCTGAGGCAATCTGGGGGTGACCAGTCTTAATAACACAGGAAGTCAGTTAATGAAAGATAGAAGATCCACAATGGATACTTATGGAGTCACATGTTGTAAACATGCACCTTCCAATCCAGCAAGCAAAGTTTCAGTCATGTCTAATGAAAGGTTCTCAACGATGTCACTCAAGAAAAGTTTAGACAGGGACATGGATTGGAAGGTTATGGACCAAATGCAGACAAATGGGACTAGTTCAATTGTAAAAACTGGACAGAATGAGCACATTGGCATAAGAGTCTAATTCCATGCTGTAGACTTCAATGACTCTATGTTTTTGACTAACCTGTACAAAGATATTATTACATGTCTGTGGAGCAGGTGTAACTTGAAGCAAGACCATCTGGTTCATGGGTAGGGGCACTACCACTGTACTATAATAGCACCCCCCCAAAAAAAATCACTCAAAGACATTTTTAAATCAACTTTTTCTAAGAAACTGTTGCACATCTCTGGAGCAAGTGAATCCAGGGCTCCAGGTTGACAAGTAGGGGCATTACAACTATGTCACAGGAGCTCCTCATAGGATCACAAACTTTTTTCTCCCTCTAA
Organism: Chiloscyllium plagiosum; assembly: GCF_004010195.1. NCBI lineage: Eukaryota > Metazoa > Chordata > Chondrichthyes > Orectolobiformes > Hemiscylliidae > Chiloscyllium > Chiloscyllium plagiosum. The sequence goes on from NC_057739.1 coordinate 39,699,178, forward strand.
AATAACCTATTCAGAGACATTATCATGCACTTCTGGAGCAGGTGGGACTTGAACGTGAATTGATGATGAAGGGCTTTTGCCTGAAACGTCGATTTTCCTGCTACTCGGATGCTGCCTGACCTGCTGTGCTTTTCCAGCACCACTCTAATCTAGACTCTGATCTCCAGCATCTGCAGTACCCACTTTCGCCTAGTTGGTTTTAACCTTAAACGTGAATTGTCCAGTCCAGGGGCAGGAATGCTGCCACTGTACCACAGGAGCCCCTGACAGGATCTCAAACCTATTTCATTTTCCTTAAAATAACCTTTTCAGAGACGTTAACAGCTCTGGAGCAGGTGAGACTTGAACCTAGATCACCCAGTCCAGGGGTAGGCATACTACTCATGCACCAGAAAGGGCTCCCAAAGGATTGTAAATAAATACCCAGTCAATGCCCATCAGCTGCATGCCATTGAATTCAATTCAATCAGGATTATGTCGCCTGTATAAAGTTATTTAAAGCAGTGATACAGACATAATACATCAAACAGTCATCTCCTGTAATGTCTGATTTTAGGATGTTGAGCTAACGTTTGAGCTAGTTTGGGGAAAAAAAACACCAGGTACTGTGATAAAAGTTTTAAATGACTTTTCTCAGTCCTGATAAAATTAGGAATTAAGAACAGTGACCCAGTTACAAAACATCCTCTATCTGGGGAAATGCCTATCTCATAGCAATCAGTGTACTGCATAGGGCTGGTTAAAAACTTTTCTAATTATTAGGCACTTCAACAATTTGCTTGCTTTTCTCTTGATGAAAATAAAAACCCTTCCAGCTCTAAGCAAAAATAATCTTTTATTACATATTCAAACTCCCACTGCTTGGTAATTTAGATATGTAACAACATAATTTAATCAATAATCATTCTCCTATTAGGGATAACCAATGACTTACATTAGAGCAGATGGATTTTGATTGCTGGAAAAACAATGCTGTTTTACAACCAATGGAATTAATAGTTGAGAAGTTAATGTTTTTTTTCAAACACAAGACAAAATTATTCAAGTTGCAACATATTTCAGATACACTCGTAGAATGTGGTGTTCCTCGTTATATTACATAGCTCAATTAATTGCTTTTTTATTTCATTGGTTCCATGGTCAATTAAGCTTTTTCCAATAGCAGGTTATTAATTATAGAATCAACAAACTCTGTTTTGAAGAATCAACAATTTGCAAAGAATATTGGCCCCAGAATTTGAAAAAAATAATGGCATGTGCATGATTTACGCTGTCATTGATGTGCAACTCAACCAGTAACCTGCTACAAAGCAGAAGTACCAACACCCACCATCACCCTCGGAATTCAAACCATCACAGGCTGTGGTGCAATTTATGCTGCTCCACAAACAAATCTGCAAGTAACAGCCTCTCGAACTTAGCGTCTCTCTCTGATCTTTATGAAACTGATGTCTGCACATTAATTATCCGTTAAACTGATTAAGTCTGATAAATGAAAATGGAACTACTCTTTTAATAATGTACACATTGTTAATCACTGATCGTCAATTCTCAGGCCCAGAAAGTGCACAATTAGATGTGACATTTAGTTAGTGAATTATTGGAATTTCTCTCAAAGAACCAGTTTTTCCTTTCTATCTCTTTCTTTTACGTTGCAATTTAATTTCCCTACTTCTTTTCCTCTATTGCACTCAATATTGAATATATCCTCCCAATAAGTCCTTCCCCAGTTGAATTATCAATATTTTAAGCTCATTTGTCAAGAAAATACATTGTTAATCCAATTGTGATCAAGACCTCATTGAGCCATGCACTCACTGTGACACACACACACACACAACAGAGTGATGATAAAGGGTTGTTTTTCAGACTGCAGACCTGTGACAAGCAGATTTCCACAAGGATCAATGTTGGCTCCACTTTTATTTGTCACTTATACAAATAATTTTGATGAGAATATCAAAGACATAGTTAGTATATTTGTGGATAAGCCCAAAATTGGTGATGTACTGAACTGTGAAGAAGGTTTTCTTAGATTACAAAGAGATCTTGATCAATTGGATCAATAGCCTGAAGGATGGCAGATGGAGTTTAATTTGGATGAATGGGAGGTATTGCAGTTTGGAAAAACAAAAAGGGACAGGACTTATACAGTTAAAAGTAGGGCCTTACGTAGTATTGTAGAACAGAACATGGGGGTTCAGGTACATAACTGTTTGAAGTTTTTGTCACATATAGACAGGAGAAAGTGACGACCGCAGATGCTGGAGATCAGGGTCGAGAGTGTGGTGCTGGAAAAGCACAGCAGGTCAGGCAGCATCTGAGGAGCAGGAAAATCAATGACTTTTATTATCATTTCGGGCATAAACCCTTCATCAGGAATGAGGCTTATGGGCCGGGGAGCTGAGAGATAAATGGGAAGGGGTTGGGGCTGGGGGGAAGGTCGCTGGGAATGTGATAGGTTGATGAAGGTGAGGGAGAAGGTGATATGTTGGAGAGGAGGGTGGAGTGAATAGATGGCAAAGGTAGTGGACAGGTCAGGAGGGCAGTGCCGAGTTGGAGTCTTGGGATTAGGATAATGTGGAGGGAGGGGAAATGAGGAAACTGGTGAAACCCATATTGATCCCGTGTGGTTGCAGGATCCCAAGGCAGAAGATGAGGTGCTCTTCCTCCAGGCATCTGGTGGTAAAGGTTTCGTGATGGAGGAGGCCCAGGATCTGCATGTCCTTGGTGGAGTGGGAGGGGGAGTTGAAGTGTCAGCCATTGGGCGGTGGGATTGATGGGTGTGGGTGTCCCAGAGATGTTCTCTAAAATGATCTGCAAGTTGGCATCCTGTTTCCCTGATGTACAGGAGACCACATCGGGTGCAACGGACACAGTAGATGACATTGGTGGAGGTACAGGTAAATTTCTGTCAGATGTTGAAGGATCCTTAGAGGCCTTGGGCAGAGGTGAGGGTGGAGTGGTGTGAGTGCAGGTTTTTCACTTCCTGCAGTGGCAAGGGAAGGTGCTGGGAGTGGGGTGTGGACCTGATGAGGGAGTTGTGGAGGGAATGATCTCTCCAGAATGCTGATAGGGATGGTGAGGGAAAAATATATCTATTGGTGGGGTCTGTTTGGCAGAAGTGGTGGAGGATGATGTGATATATGGTGGTTTGTTGGGTAGAAGCTGAGGACTGGGGGGGGCGTTTCGGTCCATGTTATGTTGGGAGAGGTGGGGTTCAAGGGCAGAGGTGTGGGAAGTGGAGGAGATGCGCTGGAGGGCATGATCAACCATGTGGGAAGGAAAATTGCGATCTTGGAAGAAGGTGGCCATCTGGGATTTTCTAATGTGGAATTGGTGGAATCTTCCCCCCCAAAACCCACCCCCTTCCATTCATCTCTCAGCCTCCCTGTCCACAAGCCTCATACCAGTCACATATAGATAGGGTAGTTAAGAAGGTGTTTAGTGCACTTGCTTTCATTGCTCAGACCTTTCAGTGTAGGAACGTTATGTTGAGGTAGCAGGGACATTGGTGAATTCTTTTCTGGAGTACAGTGCCCAGTTCTGGTCACCCTGTTGTAGGAATGATATTACTAAGCTGGAGAGGGTTCAGAAGAGATTTACCAGAATGTTTCCAGGAATGGAGACTTTGAGTTATACACAGAAACTGGATTGGCTAGGACTGTTTTCACTGGAGCATAGAAAGTTGAGGGATGACCTTATAGAGATTCATAAAATCGTGAGGGATGTGGAAAAGGTGAATAGCAGGTATCTTTTCCCGAGAGTGGGGGACTTCAAAATTAGGGGCTTTTTCTTAGGTGAGAGAGGAGTGACTTTAAAAAAGACGTGAGGGGCAATTTGTTTCACACAGAATGGCTTACGAGTGGAGTGAACTGCCAGAGGAAGTGGTGGGTGCAGATATAGTTACAATGTTTAAAAGACATTTGACTAAATACACGAATAGGAAAGGTTTGGAGGGATATGGGCCAAGTGCAGGCAGGTGGAATTAGTTTTGTTTGGGAACATGGTAGGCATGGACTTGTTGGACCTAAGGATCAGTTTCTGTGCTGTATTACTCTGAATCTATAACAATCACTTTGAGCTGATTTAATAAAAATAATAAAACAAAGAACTACAGATGCTGAAACGAAAACAGAAATTACTAGAGAAACTCAGCAGGTCTGACAGCATCTGAGGAGAGAGAAACAGGGTTATTGTCTCACTTCCAGTGACTCTTCCTCAGAATGGATAAGTGCACAAACAAATCTCACCAGCCACATGATGAGAGATTGTCCTGCTACAATTTGCTGGGCCTATTAAATTAGATATTTTAAAAGAACGCTTGAACCAATGCAGATAATAATGAGATTATGCATGTAGAAATGAAAAAGAACTCATCCAAAATATTCTACAAATGCCAAAGAGTTTGCAATTGTAGCCAATGCATGTGGAATAAACAGCAGCCGATATATAATACAGCTCCAAAAATGGGGACATTGGAACAGGAGAAGGCCATTCAATTCATTGAGCCTGCCTTGCCATTTAATATGATGTTGACTGCTAAAGCCTGGAGAATAATGATGTAAATATTCATTTATTGAAGTTAATGACTGATAATCAGTTCCCTGGCCCAGTGTGACCTTTGATTAATTTAGTTGTGGAATGGTTGAAATTATATTCAAAACAATGATATATTTAACAATATAAATAATTGGATAATTTGTTTTAATGATGGATGAGGGATAATTATTGGGAATGTATTGAGAGAATTCCTCTAACCTTTAAGCGGTGCCACATGATCATTCATGTGCGTAGCCGAGATCAGAGAGGGTCTCAGTTTAACTTTTCACCTGAGACAGCACCTCAAACAACACATTCCTTTACACAGGCTGAACTTGATCACTATGTAGAGCACATTATTCAATCCATTTGCAGTCTCTTGTACAAGTTAAGATTTTTAACTTGTACAAGTCATTTATTATATGGAGTACTAAAAGACAAGAGCTTACAGTAATCTTCAGGATCAAATTGGCGCATTCGAGTCTGACAACTGTAACAAAGAGAATTTTGAAGTGTCGAAGTTCAGAGCCTCATGCCTTTCTCACTGTGGTCCCAGCAGTTTGATGATGCCTCTATGCAAGAGGAAATTGTCAGTGTTGATTTAAAACTTCAACAAATAGAATATTGCTCTAGACCTACCCTCAAACCCCCTCCACTCTTTCCTCCCTCCTCTTCCTTCCCACCCACACTTTCTGTTCTCTCCTCCCTCTCTCCAAACTTTCCTTCCCTCTTCATCCACTCTTGTTGTCTTTTGTTCCTTCCCTCTCTCCATCCTTCACTCCTTCCTTTCTTCCCTTCCTCACTCAATCTCTTCTCTTCCTCCTCCTCTTGCTCTGTCCTCCAT
>NC_057739.1:39704954-39752152 GCF_004010195.1 Chiloscyllium plagiosum
GCTGCGGCTCCGGAGCGGGCACTCCGCTGCTCGGATCGCGGGCTCCGTGTTGGCCCCGGAGCGGACTCCTGACCGGGGCGCGCTCCCGCCGCGCCGCGCCGCGCCGCGCCCGCCGCTGTCCCTGGATGGAGCTGGCGGGCGGGGGGCGCGCCTCGGGCCGGGAGCGGAGCTCGCGTTACCGGTGCCGGTCCCCTCTGTCTGACCGAGACTCTCGCTCTGTCCACAGACTGTCCCCGGCCGGCGACCAGAACCGCAACAGCGACGGAGTCATCCTGGACATCGCGTCCCTGAAGATGAACGAGCTGGAGACTGATGTCCCTCCTCTACCGCCCAGGTACCGATTCCGGGATTTACTCTTGGGAGACCAGTCCTTCCAAAACGACGACAGGTAAGTCCCTGAACTCCTCACTTGAACCCTCCCCTGTTCCAGCAATGATTTACGGTAGTGTCCCTGCTGCAAGGGAGCTGTCCAAGGTGCTGAATCCTGGACAGTTCCCCAAAGACTGCTGAACGATCACCCCTTTCGGCTGCCCATGTGTTTGGAGTTTTTATTTTAGGCTTTAATCCAACTGTAGAAGTGTTAAGCCGGGAAGAATTGAATCAGACAGCACCCAGTTATTCAGTCAGTGTGATAGATTGTGGAACACTCAAACTGCAACGTGACTTTGGGTGTCAGAAGTTAGCCGAGTAAAATGTTTTTTCAATTCCAAGATGCCAATATTATTTATAACACAGATCTGATTCTTGCTTGATTCAACCCTCCCTAATTTTTTTTGGTCAGTCCAGACTTGATGGGCTGAAGAGCCTCCTCAGTACTATATGACCTGAAGACTGTAATTTTGATTTAACTCTGGTCTCAGTTACAATAGTTTGATTTTCAACTGAATATTATATTTTTAAAACACGTTTTTTTTTTACTATTTGCTATTTTTATTTTCTTTTTACTGTTTTTTGTAAAATATTTGTAAAATAGTTGGTGTACTGTTGGTTTGATTTTGTTTGGAATGTGGATTGAAATTATTCATGCTATCAATGATTGTTAATTGTAACTGCAGCCAAGTTGGAATCACATCTCTTAAACACTTTCAAAGCCCAAATATTGTGTACAGAAATTAAGAACTACTACTCACCAGTTTTATTAAATGACAGAGTAGCATTGCAGAATGAATGACTAAATTGATGCACGACAAAGAGCAGAGTCTTAAAATGAGAACTATGTACTTTCAGGATGTACTTTTGCACACTAAGGGCAGTGGGATGTTCTATTCAAAGATATTGGATGTTGGATCAGTTGAGATTTTTAAGACAGTAATTGATTGATGTCGTTAAAATTATCAAGGGATTTGCAATAGATCTAATAAATTGGGTTAAGTTCAGTCATGATCCAAGGGACTCAAAATGAGCAAAATGACCTACTTTTGTTTTCTATAAATGGTAAATAACTGAAACTAACAAAACGTTTTTTGGGTCAATATGTTAAATTTTTGCATAAAATCTGAAGTTATGGATGTAATTTAGCTCGCTGAGCTGGAAGGTTCATTTTCAGATATTTTGTCACCATACTAGGTAACATCAACAGTGAGCCTCCAGTGAAGCACTGGCGTTAGTGACCCGCTTTCTATTTATGTGTTTAAGTTTCCTTGGGTTGGTGACATAACCACAGGAAATGACATCACCAACCCAAGGAAACCTAAACACAAAAGTAGAAAGTGGGTCACTGGCACCAGTGCTTCACCGCATGCTCACTGATGATGTTACCTAGCATGGTGATGAAACATCTGAAAACAAACATTCCAGCTCAGCGAGCTAAATTACATCCAGAACCTCAACCTGAGCTACAAATCTTCTCAAAACTCACTACCTCCAGTTATGTTTGTGGTTGTTATAACTGTGAAATGACTTGATCACATGGCCATAAGATCATAAAATGTGTGAGCAGGAATTGGCCATTCAGTGGAATCTTGGCTGATCTGATAATCCTCAACTCCAGTTTTCTGCCTTATCACATAACCCTTGATTCTCTTACTGATTCAAAATCTGTCTCTCTCAGCATTGAATATACTTAACAACCTTCCAAGATAAATAAATTATCATCTATAAACATACAAATATGGGAAATAGGAGCAGGAGTAGGCCATTTTTCCCAGCCGACTCCAGCATTCAACATGATCAAGGCTAATCTTCTATCTAACCCATACTCCCACTACTTCCCATATGCCTCGATACCTTTAGCCTCTAGGAATCTATCTTTTTTTTTAAACATATTCATTTGCTTACTCCATGGCCTTCTGAGTGAAATCATTTCTCTTCATCTTTGACCAAATGAGCCCAAAGCATAACTTGAAACAGTGACCCCTTGCTGCCTGACCAGGGAAATGTTATTCCACACCCAGAATTTTATACATTTCAATGAGATCTTCTCACATTCTTCACTTTACAACCTATCGCTTGTACCAGTTTTCACATTTCTGTTACCACTCTTCATGGCACCTCTCAGCTTTTTTAAGGCCAAAACTAATCTTCAAAACATAACCAGCTAACACAGAAGCACTTATCAATTCTGACCACTGAGACATATCCCATTGGAAACATTTCAAGTTTAATAAAAATTATATCCTCTGATTCTGGAATGTTCTGAAATACATAAAAATGTAGAACCAACCTGGCAGTTTGTAAATCACTATTAGCTGCCTAATTTTGATGATGACTTTTAACACAAGAACAGACAGGTCTATCATTACATAATATGGAGGTAGGTTTAATTGCGTACTTTTAATTTGTTTTATGTGTAGTTTCTGAATTTTTTGTGAAAATGATTTCAGTGAGTGTTCTAAGCTTTCCCAATATTGGGGCAATGATAGAGTTAGTCGTCTTCCCTGTGTGAATTCCCTATGGCTCAGTTATTTATGGTTTGCTCGGAGGCATTTATGGATGGTACAAAGTAGCATCTTTGTTCAGTTTTCATTTCAATGCATTATATCATTTAATTCACCACTTTGTCTGAGTTAAGAAATTCCCCTTGCTTTTGGGGGGCCAGATTTGACTCTGCGCAGGAAATAAAGGCAGCGTCCATGTTGGGGAACAGACTGTTCCAAGAACTTAAGTTCATGCAGAAGAGCAAATTTAACAGGTTTGATAGAGCACTGTGTCATTATTGCACTCTTGTGCACACAGTAAGAAAGTAGACTTGGGGATTTCTAATGAAAAATTTATTTCCTTGTATTACAGAAAGTAATTCCAATTCCTTACGATGGCACGGTGGCTCAGTGGTTAACGCTGCTGTCTCACAGTGCCAGGGACGAGTGCCAGGTTTGATTCCACCCTTGGGCAAATATGCAAATTCCATACACATGTTCTTCTTGTTTCTGTGTGGGTTTCCTCTGGGTGCTGTGCTTTCTTCCCACAGTCCAAAATGTGTAGGTGAGGTGGATTGGCCGTGCTAAGCCGGCCATGTTGTGTAAGCTAGGGGAAATGTAGGGTTACAGGGACAGGGCAAGGGGGTGGGTCTTGGTGGGAAGCTGTTTGGAGGATTAGTGCGCACTTGATGGTCCAAATGGCCTGTTTCCACATGAAGGGATTCTATGAAATATTTGTAATTGAAATTAGGAATTTCTTTTCAATTAAAATTGTAAGACTTTTTTTTCAAAATTAGCTAGATTAAGGTGAATACTAGTTTATGGAATGCCAGATTTTAAGTTTCATATTCAAAAAATAAAGCTGTGTTGGAGGAAGATGAATAAACAAATTAAGACTAATCTGCCTTACACAAAATTTTCAAGCTGTAATCCAAATAAATGTAAAGTCCCTGTCGACAAGCTGTACCCTTGAACAGTATGAAGCCTTGAATTAACCTGCTGTGGCAAATCTATTTAGTTATTCATTCTGCTCAGCTTTGTTTTGGGTCTTTTAAATAGTAGAGCTCAACTGGATGAATTATTGGAAGACCTTGGTATTTATTTTGTTTTGCAGTGGTATTAATATACAAGGTCACATGCAGTCTGGAGGCTTTTACTGGCTGGCTTGCTTGTGTATTGCATCACAGCTTGCTTGGATAGGTTGCAACTGCATTCACTTGGTCTCTAGTCACAAGATCAAGACCTGAGAGCCAGTTTCTGCCCACTGCCACAAAACAGCCTTCATGCATTTGTTTACGAATCCCAGTGTTTTTACTGCAAAGACCTAGGCACAAGTCAAATGTCATCTTTCTTGGTTTGAGAACAGTATGGGAGGGTAAGGAGAATATGACAGTATAATTTTAAAAGAAATTTAATATTTAACATATATTTGCAAAAATGCACATTTGTAATTTACAATAATTAAATGACATGTATTGTCAAATATGGAGACATTTGGATATGTTTTAATAGAATGATTCACTTGGCTGTCAACAACTGATGTCTTTCATAGTTGTCTCCTTTCAAGGCTTGTGCTTGCAATCATACACTTTATTTTCTGACCTTGACTGTTGTTATCTACAGTGCTGTAAGCAAACTATTTTAAGGAGCTTCTGAATCAAGTTAATTTGACCTTTTATGGAAAGCACATTTTCAGGTTTATATTTTTGTGTATTCTAGTGTGTGGAGGATAATGGCTGAAGCCAAATTTGAAACAATGTTAATATTTTAAACTAATACTTACAATTGATATCAAAGGGAAATATTGCTGTAACAGAGATCCCACGATAAGAATTGTGGTTGCTGTTGAATGAACCCTGAAGTTTGCCTTACTTAAATTAACCTAAACTTTATTCTATATCATGTAATACACCTTCAAAACATTTATAAATTGCAAGTAACTTGAACATGAAGCTTGAAGTTAGTGTACTGCTCCTTATGATGTATACTGCTCTGAAAAGAAAATGATTAGAAAGTACCGAAGTAACAGAATTAGGTTTCTGTAACTGTCTAAGCAGAAGTAAAACACCTTTATTCATTTGCTACCTGGGATCATTGTTAGACATCTGTTATCTTGTGTACATGAACCCTACGTAAAAAGCACATGTTATAGTTTTTTTGAGATTTACAAAATGTGCTGTTCTGTTAGGAACTAAACTGTACAAATAATCAGTTTGCTTTAGCACAACATGGCTTGTGCATATCTCAGTAAGTTTCTATCACTGAGTGGAGCTGAAGTTGTGTGCAATATGAAGGTCTGTTTGGCTTCAAAGGAGATTGTTGATCCCTATGTTTATTGACTCATTACTTTTATTATATTTTATACTTTTATTATATTATATTATGAAAGATGTGAAATGGAATATCAGCTTCAGTTTAGGGACTCCACACTAATCATCCAGTTTTCCCCAAACAGACATTGCACATATTAAATCCAATAGCTGCTCACTCTGCTTTACCCTAACCTTATTATGTAATGACAGCATTAGAATAACACCTTATATAGCGGTATCACTGGTGTGATGTTTTATCATTACCTCCTGACACAAGATGTTATGGCCACTCTGAGTCAGTTTGCAAATTCACTGGATTCAAAAGCAGCTTCATGCCTTGCTCCAGACCTGGTAAAAGCTGTTCTGAGACTAATCGAATTCAGTTTGCACTGGATCTGTACAACAAGCTGAGAGGCTTTCAACTTATCATTATCTGGATGCATCAGGGGTACAATGCGGCTACACCATGTGATTGTGCCGTTCAGTCCCCTGCATTGGTTGTGGGGTTTCCATAGCCTAGACTTGCATCTCCTCCTCTATTTTAACTTCTGTAGCAAACAACTGTAGAAAGCAGAACTTATAAATCCATTCATAGGATGAGGCTGTCATCATGTTGGCCAGCAGTTCTTGCCTATCTCTCACTGACCCTGAGGAGAAGGTGCTGAGCCATCTCAATGGATGCAGTGACTTGCCTGGCCATGCCTGAGGTCTCTTCAGATTCAAACACATTTGTGAGTCATGAGACACATATGGACCAGAGTGGGTATGGGTGGCAGATTCTCTTCTCTAAAAGGCACTTGTGAACCTGTTGGGCATTTCCAACTGTCTGATATTTTCACAACTGAAACTCAGCCTTTTTAATTCCAGATTTATTGAATTGACTGGATTTAAATTCCCCAGCTGTCAAGATGGGATTTCACCTCTTGTCTATAAATTGTTAGCTGAGGTTTCTGGATTATTAGTCCAGTATCGAAACTACATTGAGCCTAAAGAGAATGTAAAGGCTTTTCTGATGTGCATCACTGGGTGACAAGAATAGTACTGGTTGCTCATCTCCAAGTTCCCTTGAAAAGTGGTGACAAGCCCATTGCATTCTTGTGTTCAAGTGATATGGGTACACCCAGAATGGTGTTGGGTATGAGCTTACTCTGGATTATTAGTCCAGTATTGAAACTACATTGAGCCTAAAGAGAATGTAAAGGCTTTTCTGATGTGCATCACTGGGTGACAAGAACAGTACTGGTTGCTCATCTCCAAGTTCCCTTGAAAAGTGGTGACAAGCCCATTGCATTCTTGTGTTCAAGTGATATGGGTACACCCAGAATGGTGTTGGGTATGAGCTTACAGGATTTGGGCCCAGTGATCATGAAGATGGTATTGCTGACATTTCCTGTGCTAGGATGGTATTAGTTAGAGTGTCTCTTTTATATATGGTGATGTCCCTACCTGCTTGCTGTCCTCTGGCTGTGGGCCTGGCAGCTGCTATCAGAGAAGCCTTGGTGAGTTATTGCAGTACATCTTGCAAATAATTCATGTTGAAATCACTATGCACTGGTGGTGGAATGAATTAACATTTAAGGTGGTGGTTGGGGCGCTAACCCAGCAGTTCGCTTTGTAAGTGTTTTTCAAGCTTCTTGAATGCTGAATATAGGATTAAAGACAGGATTCTTGGCAGTGTGGAGGAACAGAGGGATCTTGGTGTTCAAGTACGTAGATGCCTCAAAGTTGCCACCCAAGTGGATAGGGTTGTTAAGAAAACATATGGTGTTTTGGCTTTCATTAACAAGGGAATTGAGTTTAAGAGCTGCGAGGTTTTGCAACAGCTGTACAAATCCCTGGTGAGACCACGCTTGGAATATTGTGTCTAGTTCTGATTGCCCTACTATAGGAAAGATACAGAGGCTTTGGAGAGGTTGCAAAGAAGGTTTACCAGGATGCTGCCTGGACTGGAGGGCATGTCTTATGAAGAGAGGTTGACTAAGATTAAACTTTTCTCTCTGGGGAGAAGGAGGAAGAGAGGTGACCTGATCAAAATTTACAGGGTAATGAGAGGCATGGATAGAATCAATAGCCAGAGACTTTTCCCCAGGGCAGGATTGACTTGGACGAGGGGTCATAGTTTTAAGATATTAGGAGGAGACTCAGAGGTAGGCTCTTTATGCAGAGAGTTGTGAATGCATGGAATGCATTGCCAGCGGTGGTGGTGGAAGCAGAGTCATTAGGGACATTTTAAGCACCTGCTGGACAGGTACATGGACAGCAGTGAATTGAGGTGTGCATAGGTAAGGTTATTTTATTTTACATTAGGATTAATCCTCGGCACAACACCGTAAGCCAAAGGGCCTGTTCTGTGCTGTACTTTTCTATGTTCTATGTTCTATCTTCTGGAGTGTTGTCGGAGCTCATCTGGGCAAGTGGGAATTATCCCATCACAGTCCTTCCTTACACTTTGTAGATTGTGGAGAGACTTTGGCAAGTCAGGAGTTGAGTTACTTGTTCTGGAGTATCCAAACTGTGGTGCAATGTTTATGTGACTAGTCTAGTTAAGGTACTGATCAAGGGGTAAACACCAAGTTGTTGATAGTGAGAGAAGTCAGTGATGAGAATGTTCTTGAATGTCAAAGGGAGATGATTAGGAGATAGTCATTGCCTGTCTTCTTTGTGCAAAAGTCTACTTTTCAGCCAAAGTTTGACTGTTGTCCAGGTCTTGCTACATGTGTGGAGGGATTTGGGCCAAGCACAGGCAAGTGGGACTAGTTTACTTTGGGAACATGGTTGGCGTGGACTGGTTGGACTGAAGGGGCTGTTTCCATGCTGTATGATTCTATGATTATGCCTATGTGAGGATTTGTGAATGGAACCGAAAAGAGTACAATCAGCAATGACCATCCTTGCTTCTAGCCTCATCATGAAGGAAAGGCTATGGATGAGTAGCTGAAGACTTAACAAACAGCACTGAGGAAACCCTGCTGCTGTGCCCTGGGCCTGAAATAATTGGTCTCCTGCTTGCGCCACCACCTTTGTGCTATTTCAGTATAAATCATGCTTGAAGAGTTCTTGTTTTAGGATAAACAATCTATACTTTTTTGTTTACTTCTTGAGCTCAAAAATGCAAACATTATATTTATTTAATCGGATATTGGCCATTCTCATAGATGAACCCATAGATCATGGAAGAATTGACTGGTTACTGAGCCAGTCAAAGTGGTTATTGAACAACTATTATTGGATAAGGAAAATGGCTCCTCACGCCATCTTATAAATGTTGTAACATTGGCAGTTCTACAAAAAGTACTTAATGAAAGAGCATTTTAAAGCCAATGTCCTGAGGTTGTAAAGGATGTGTAAATGCAAGTTTTTGCTTAAAGTTGCTGGCCAGGGTGCTGACCAATTAAATCATGATACATAGCAGCCCTGGCCATCAACAAGCCAGAATGAATATTGGTTGAGAAGTGAAAGGTGCAGAGTACTTGATCAGGCTGGTAATCCAGAACCTAAATCTAAATTATCCCCAGATAGTGGATCTAACCCATATTATTAATTTACCTGGCCACAGAGAATATCATTTATCACTTCGTTTTTGTAATTATTGTATCCCAATTCACAAACCTTTTCTCTTAGAAGTGAATAGGTCTGTTGTGCATTTAGATATAGAAGCCAGTTTGTATACAGCAGGACTTTGCAAGAGAGATGCATGATCAGGTAATTTGTTTTTTGAGGCCGTGGGCAGAATATTAACTCGGAGATTGTCCTCGGGTTCTTAAAAGATGCTCCAGTTGAACACTTTTCTAAAGAATTGTGCACCAAAATGATGCACTGAATTGCCAATGTGGAGAAAGATTATGAAGTGAAGTTTGAAACTAGAATCTCCTGATCTGAGGGAGGCGATCAAGTCAATCTGTAATATAGATTGAAGCTTTCCAAGACCATTTTCATCTTCGCATTTGTATGTGATGTATGATCAACTGATTGTAAAATTGTCTTTAGTTTGTCCATTCATCAATACATAGAGACTGAGATGAGGAGAAAAGTTTAGAAGCCTGATGAGGTAGGATAAAATAGATGTGGGTAGCCTTGGGGGAGGGGATGAAGAGAAGAATTCATGTGGATATCCCTATGAGAGAACTATGTAAAGTGAATGGAACTAGGGAAGGATAAAACTTACTAACTGGGGAAAAGAGAACCTGAGGTAAGGTGTCGAAGAGAATCTTTGTGCATTTTCTGTACTTATTAATACATTGTTCTCTGCAGTGACTAATTGTTAGTGAGGAGTTGGTTGTCCAAAAAGCACTAAATTGATTAAATACCTCTCTGGATGGTTGGCCGATCAGTAATTGATATAGACAAATGTCAGATGATAATTAATCTTATAAATAATGAGTTTTTTTACAAAAAAATCTATCGGTTTGAAAGATGTGGGCTTGCCAACATTTATTGACCATTTCTAATTACTCTGAAAAGGTTCTGATGAGCTACCTGTTTGGGGGTGTAGGTCCACTCAGTGATGTCAGAAGGTGAATGTACAATACATCATTAAAATTCCAGATATAGACTTTGTGAGCCGAAAATTGAACTAGGAGTAGTAATAGAAACCATATTAAGTAGGTTAGCAAAATAGTTTCTTTTAACAGAGTTGGAGCCATGGATTCAATATTTTCCCTGTTTGCTATCTCATCAAGCCAAATATTGTTTCTCTATCCTTGCCATGAACCTTTCACTTTCTCTTTAATTTTCTCATAGCTTAGCTCAGGGCCTCCTCAAACCTAAACCCATCCATAAAACCCACCTTGCCATTACTTTGACTCCTCTCCCATTAGATGGTTGGTCCTGCCTACATTCCCATCTCCCATCCTTTCACATAGCTCTGCCTAAGCAAACTGCCTCCCCCAGCTTTAATGTACATCACTGCCACTGGTGCCTGTATATTCATTTGCTGCTTCACTGCTCATTAGCTTCTCTTAATCCCTTCACTTTGCCGAACTAAATGGAAGTTGCTTTTGTGGTGAGTAGGAGTTGCTTTATAATCATGTGTGCGGCTGACTCCTGTGTTTAATTAAAGTGGAGGACAGGAAGATAATAACACAATAGATACAGCAAAGACCTGGATATTCCCGCATGATGGATTTTGTAGTGAAGTACCAAAAGAGTATATGCTGTTAGAAGCACTTCTAGCATCTTTAGGCTCTGCCTAAGAGCTTTACAGTCAATGAGGTACTTTTTGAAATGTAGTGAGAATTGCAGTATAGGTAAATATGATGACTAATTTGTGCACAAAAGATAAATGATCAGAAAACCTACATAAGTTGTTGTTTAAAAAATGGAAGATTGGAAAAATATATTGACTTTTTTCAGTCTTAATATTTGGTTAATTATATGTTGTCCACACTAGACAATGTTTCTAAAAATACTCTACACTGGGAGTCCTTTTAATCTTCAATTACTGGAAAATTTCTCTTTTCTGCCTCTGAATAGGTTTTGTAAATTTTTGGCTCCAATCTATCATTCGTTTGCAATTAATAGAATAGAAGGCATTGCTCATTCTGTCTTCAAGGACATTTTTGTATAGAATCCCTACAGTGTTGGAGCAGGCAATTCAGCCCATCGAGCCCACACCAGCCCTTCAAAGAACAGCCCACCCCAATCCTGTAACCCTGCATTTCTACATCCCTGGACACTATGGGCTATCCAGCCAAACCTGCACATTTTTGGACTCTGAGAGGAAACAAGAGCAAACCCACACAGATATGGGGAGAATGTGCAAATTCCATACAGACAGTCCACCAAGGGTGGATTTGAACCCAGGTCCCTTGAGCTGTGACGTAGTAGTACTAACCACTGAGCAATCGTGCTGTGCTATGCATTGCATTTATTGGTTTTATTGTCCCCTTGCTATTTTTGCACGAAATACGTTATTGTTCTAATAATGCAGATAGTCCTAAGGGAGGCTGAGATTTATTTTACTGTTAGAATCTCAAAGCTCTATGTTTGAACAAGATCAAACAAAAGGACCTGTGGAAAATTCCAATTTGTGGTGGGGAAGGTGGAAGAGAAATTCAGAACCAGAGGTTTGTTTTCCTTCAAGAGTAGTTGCATTAGGCAGTTATTTATGTGTAAACTGACTTGCAAATTCATGCCTTGAATTGAAAATGTCCAGAACTTACCAATTGAGTTATGTCACTCTAAGTTCCTTCCACAAGGTAGTATATTCTTAGTGCGAAAAAATTATTGAATTTGTACACTAATTGCCAATTAAACTCACCACAGAAAATGAGGGTCCATACAAAGAGATCATAAGACCATGAGAAAGAGGAACAGGAGGAGGCCATTCAGCCCCTCGAGCCTGCTCCACCATTCAACGGGATCATGGCTGATCTGACATTCCTCACGTCCACTTTCTTGCATTTTCCCTGTAACCCTTGATTGCTCGAGTGAGAAGGGCCTGTGCCCGAAACGTCGAATCTCCTGTTCCCTGGATGCTGCCTGACCTGCTGTGCTGTTCCAGCAATAAAGTTTCAACGAATCAATCTCAGCCTTAAATAAACATGAGGACTCTGCCTGCACAGCTCTCTGTGGCAAGGAATTCCAAAGGCACACAACCCTCTGAGAGAAGAAATGTCTTCTTATCTCAGCCTTAAATTGGCACCCCTTTTCCCCTTGGGGCAGCTATCAATGACTGGGGCTACAGATTTAACATAAGGAGCAGAACAATTAGAGGAGTTGCGCAAAAACTCTTTTTCATCGAGGATGGTGGGAATCTGAAACTCACTGCCTGTAAGCATGGTGGAGGCAGAAACACTCATCACATTTAAGAAGTATTTAGATATGGACTTGTGATGCTGGAAAATGGGATTAGAATAGTTAGATGTTTGCTTATGACTGGCATGGATGTGATGGGCTGAAGGGCCTTTTTCTTTGCTATAGACCTCGACTCTTTGACTGTAATATCTGATAATGAAAACATTTCCTTTTTAAGAACATGATCATTATTAATGCAGTGCCAATCAACTTTTCTCACGTTGAAACTGAACATTTAATTTGTGGAGTCTTTTTTTTTGCAGCTAGTAAATTGTTCTTCAGAGGATTAAATTTTAAATTTCTTATCACTTTTGAATTATGCACTTTTCTTTTTTTTTAAACTCTTTCTCTTTCTGCCTGTTTTTTAAAGCATCTTCACTTTAGTCTGCCTCTGGTTTTCCTCCTTATCCTTAAGTTTCTTTGGTAAAAGCTACACTTGACTTATGACTCATCTAATCCATTACTCTGATTGTGTCCTATCAGCTTGTGCTTTTAAAACATGAGTTCTTACAGCCATCACTGGCTAGCCCAGCATTTATTGCTCGTCCCTGTTAGCATTTCAGAACCAACCACATCTATGTAAGTGGCACAATGGCTCAGTGGTTAGCACTGCTGCCTCACAGCGCCAGGGACCTAGGTTTGACAACTCCATTGGGTGACTGTCTTTGCGGAGTTTGCACATTCTCCCCATGTCTGCGTGGGTTTCCTCCGGGTGGTCCGGTTTCCTCCCACAGTCCAAAGATGTGCAGGTCAGGTGAGTTGTCCATGCTAAGTTGCCCATACTGTTAGATGCATTAGTCAGAGGTAAATTTAGAGTAAAGGAATGGATCTGGGTGGTTTAGTCTTCAGAGGGTCAGTGTAGACTTGTTGGGCCAAAGGGCCTGTTTCCATACTGTAGGGAATCTAATCTAAAAATGTGGGTCTGGGGTCATATGAAAGCCAAACCAGAAAAGGATGGCAGATTTCCTTCCCTAAAGGATATTAAAGAATGAAGTAAGTTCTGAGGACAACTAACAGTGATAACACATCCACCATGAGATGAGCGTTTAATTCCAGATTTTGCTGCATTCCAATCTGCCAAGGTAAGATTCGAACCCATGCCCTCAGAAATCAGCACACGTTGTCTGAATTTCTGGTCTGGAGACATTACCAGTTCAACACTGCTTGTCTCTAATGCAGCGTATTGAGTAACCAACTTTGAACAGTTGTGCCCAAGAAGGAAATGATTAACAGGGCAATACACAGAGCTTCCTAATTCAGGTCTGACCCATTATTTTGTTAGAGATGACATATTTTCTTTTTTTCTTGGGGATGAGAAACTGGAATGGAAATTGGACTGTGATGAGTGAAAGATCTGGAAATCTTTGCAACGTTAGAATCAACTGCTGTATATTTTTGATAATACAACGTTGCTTTTTAAAACCATAAGAAGACCATAAGAAATAGGGGTGGAAGTAAGGCCATTCAGCCCATCGAGTCCACTCTGCCATCCAATCATGGCTGATGGGCATTTCAACGCCACTTACCCGCACTCTCCCCGTATCCTTTAATTCCTTATGAGATTAAGAATTTATCAATCTCTGCCTTGACGTGATGAAGGGGAGAAATTGAGACTGAATGGCACCAAGAGTCTGTTCAGTTAAGAAATCCTGCGCGATGACAGCCCTCTGGTTGGTGGAGCTACAGTGTATTAAAAGCTGTAAGTGCCAAGGCAGCTGGAGAAACATCCAGAGCCTGCAAACATTAAGCATCCATCACCCATGTCTTTCCCTCACTCTGTCTCTGGGGAAAAAGACAGAAAACCAAGACAGCTTCAAAGGAAGAATTCTAACAAGATCAACTTCTGAATCACAGGGTGATCGTCACCCTACAGACAGCAGCATGTCATCAGTCCTAAAAATCCAGAAAGGATCGAAAAGTTGATTTTAGATCTTCAGAATTTTGTTCACTCTGTCTATATTCTTTTGCAATCTGTTGTATCCAGATCAAACCATTTGTCATTGTCTGGTTCATCCTGAATGACTGTATGTATTTTAGGTTTTTTTTTGAAGGGGTATAGTTTAAGCTCACATAGAAGTAGATTAGAAATCATTCCTCTTTTCTGCTTTTTGTTAAAAGTTACAATAAAACAATTTATTGTCTGTTTATTGCAAAACCTGGTATGAATGGCTTTTGTCCTGAATAGCAGTCAATCAGGCAAATTAGTACTTTTGGTCGTTTAACTGGGATTTTATACATTTTAGGAGAGTTTGCGAAACATGATTATCTCTGCAGTTTCCAGTTCAGTCATAACAGTATACATGTTGTGGGACAGCGATGCCAAGGTAATTTCTGTGCACAGTTTTTTGTCATTTATATTATGCTCCATTGTTGATTGCTGGTGGCCAAAATTTGTGAGAAAGATTTATTATTCTGTGCCTTTTCCAAATTAGCTTCTAATGGACAACTGCTGCTTGTGTGGAATACATCCGGGCCCTTGCTAAGGTTTCCTGAAAAGAAGAAGAAGATTCTTTTCTATAATTTAATAACAAAACAAACAGGTCTGGGGGCAAATACTATTTTGCGCATGGTGCACTATTCATTCACAGTGCTAACACACTGATGCTGTATTTAGAACACAAGGTTCATGACAATGGTAGGTCTCTTGTTGTTGGCTCTTTGTATATTGACTGCATATTTGTTAAGAGACTGTCGGGTGTGAAAGATTTGCACAATACTGTAATACTGATTTGGAGATGCCAGTGTTGGACTGGGCTGTACAAAGTTAAAAATCACACAATACTAGGTTGTAGTCCAACAGGTTTAATTGGAAGCACCAGCTTTCAGAACACTGCTCCTTCATCAGGTAGTTATGGAGGCCTGTAATACAGTACTCTCTGAATGGAAAGCGTCTTTTGAGAGCTATGAATCTTGAACATGATGTGGAGGTGCCAATGTTGGACTGAGGTGGACTAAGTTAAAAATCACACAACACCAGGTTATGGTCCAATAGGATTATTTAGAAGCACTAGCTTTTGAGTGCTGCTCCTTCACCAGGTAGTTGATGATTGTTAACTGATGGAGCAGCGCTCCAAAAGCTAGTGCTTTCAAATAATCCTGTTGGTCTATAACCTGGTGTTGTTGGATTCTTCAAGATTCATTTAAGATGTTCATGCTTTTGATACAGTCAGAAAGCATTGTGAAATTGTAACCGTGGTGTAAGGGTTCAGAATCCTACAACAACTTTGCAGTGATTTCGTGGAACTGCTCCTCTGAGCATGAGTAGCACAGTGTCAGCAGAATTATATGCACTCAAAGAAACACTCTAGACTGAAAGAGCAGATGGAGGTGAATAATAAAAAGAAGGTAATTTAATCCCTAATCAAATATAAGATCACATCCTTATGTATCTGTAATGACCATGCTGAATTAATCTATCATAAACAATGTTCCTTTAAAGTGTATGTCTAAAGACCATTTTTAACTTTATTGTTCTCCTTGATCAGACTGTCTTTAATCCACACCCCAGTGTGCATCAAACCACACACTAAAAGTATTACACAGAGTCATAGAGGTATACAGCAAGGAAACGGCCATTCAGCCCAACACACCCATGCTGACAAGGTTTCATAAGTTCATAAGATACAGGAGCAGGATTAGGCCAATCAGCCCATTGAATCTGCTCCGCCATTCGATCATGGCTGATATTCTCCTCACCCTCATTTTCCTGCCTTCTCCCAATATCCTATTCACCTATCTACGACCCTCATCATTTATAAACCTCTTCAGAGCTGCCCCTTGGCCTCATATGCTCCAGAGGGAGAAACGTCCCAATCTATCCAGCTTCTCCTTATAACTGAAACCATTCAGTCTTGGTAACATGCTTGTAAATCTCTTTTGACACCTTTTTTCAGTTTAATAATATCCTTCCTACAACAGAGTGACATGTTCATGGCCCCCATCAGAATTTGTCTCCCTGAATAGTAGCAACACTGTAGAGATTGGGAATTTCAGCAAAGAGGATTTAAGTTTGATATCTGTCCGCAAAGTTAAAAATCACACAACACTAGGTTATAGTCCAAAAATGTACTGCTCCTTCACCTACCCAGTGAAGGACAACTGCCTGATGAAGGAGCAGTGTTCTGAAAGCTAGTGCTTCCAAATAAACCTAATTTTTAATTTTGTCCACCCCAATCCAACATTGGCTCCTCCACATCATCCTCTCCGCAGTTCTATCTGTTGGCCAGTAATGGTTTTGCTCTGTGAAGCTGGGTATTGCTTCCCTGCTGGCCCGCTTTGTGGTGGTGTACATTGATGCTTCCAACATATCATCTGTTATTTACTGACTTTTAAACTCCCCCTTTCGGCGAGTTTTGAAAAGATTTGCAGCTCAGGTTGAGGTTTTGGATGTAAGTTTACTTGCTGAGCTTGGAGGTTTTGCTTATGTAGCTTATTTTCTTCCTTGTTTCATCTGAAGCACTAACTGTTGTTATATGAAGTTTGGCACTTGGCATCAATCAAAAATAGTGGGTAGACAATGAACTGATGAACAGAGGAGGACAATAATGTGGCTATCAGGCTGTTAAATATGAGATATTCACTGCAATAGTTCAGGCAAAGGCAGGAAAATATATTCAAGTTGTATCGATTATAATGAGGTGATATAATTCCTTCTGAAACTTGCTCGGAATGTGGTGGGGCATCTTCGGTACTGTTACACAGTGATCCTGAGAGGCTCTGTTTCGTTCTTCCAAGGGTCGATTCACCTTGGAATGTTTGAGTTAGATTGGTGGTCAATAATTTTGGGAATGTGAGAACCTATCCCCTAATTACAGAGCACTGTTCCAGAGACATTTAATTGAATCTGTACCAAAGCCAACCCAATGATCTAAAACACTGCAGATGTTAGAAATCTAAGACGAAAACAAAAAATGATGAAACTCCTCAGGAACACCTAATTAAGTCTTATGCTTAAAACATCAGGCTATTTCTCCTCCTTTATGAATGATACCTGAATCCCAGTTGAGGTGACCTTATTGAATGCTTTTAAGGCAAAGATAGATGATCTCACTGAATGGCGGAGCAGGCTCGATGGGCCTTGTGTTCTCATTCGTGGAATGCTTCTGTCTCTCACCGTAATAATATTCCAATCTTAATGCACTCAGCCTAACCAATCCCGCATTTTAGAATAATCAGGGTCAAATGTTTTGCTGCTAATTGTGTCATTTCCAAACTTTGGCAGCTAGCTGCAATTACTTCCACTATGGCTTAGGAAAGGCCATTCAGCCCCTCGGTTCTGTACCTCTGATCAACAAGATCATGGCTGATCCGTGGGCGGCACGGTGGCACAGTGGTTAGCACTGCTGCCTCACAGCGCCAGAGACCCGGGTTCAATTCCCGCCTCAGGCGACTGACTGTGTGGAGTTTGCACGTTCTCCCCGTGTCTGGTTTCCTCCGGGTGCTCCGGTTTCCTCCCACAGTCCAAAGATGTGCAGGTCAGGTGAATTGGCCATGCTAAATTGCCCATAGTGTTAGGTAAGGGGTAAATGTAGGGGTATGGGTGGGTTGCGCTTCGGCGGGGCGGTGTGGACTTGTTGGGCCGAAGGGCCTGTTTCCACACTGTAAGTAATCTAATCTAATCTTAACTCCATATACCTGCCTTTGGCCAATATCTCTTAATATCTTTGATCAACAAAAATGTTCCTACCTCAGATTTAAAGTTAAGAACTGATCCAGCATTCACTGCTGTTTGTGGATCAGAATGAGTGCAGTGAAAGGTTTACGGTGTCACCACCTACGCGGCCTTCTAAGATACAAGATACCCCGGTACAGATACTTATGTATTTGGTACAAAATTGAAAGAATAATAAATAAAAGTCTGGCATAAGAATAAAAAGGGAAAAAAAGGTACTCCTTTTACAGTCCGTTTGCCCCAGTCAATGCCAACACAGCGCCTCCAGACTGCACCAGGCCATGTCTCCAGGCCATGCCGGACTGCAAAATGCCAGGCTTTGCTTCCAGTGCACAAGGCAAGTCCCAGACTGGGGGTCAGTGTGGGGAAGGGACTCTTGGACCCACCCTCCCCGCACTGACCCCCGGTCTGGGAACCCCCTCCCCGCACTGACCCCCGGTCTGAGACTCCCCTCCCCGCACTGACCCCCAGTCTGGGACACCCCCCTCCTTGTACTGACCCCCAGTCTGGGACCCCCCACCCTGTACTGACCCCCAGTCAGGGACCGCCCTCCCTGCACTGACCCCCAATGTGTGACTCTCCTCCCTGTACTGACCCCAATGTGTGACTCTCCTCCCGCAATGGCCTCCCGTCTGGGCTTCCCCTCCTGGGCCTGCGTCCCCAGCCTGGCCTGGTCTGGGACTCACCTGTGACCACCTCTACTCCGGGAGTTGCCCCCCTCTGATTAAGTTTAAAGTTAGGCATTTCAAAAGATAGAACAGATGGAGGAGCTCCAGCTGTAGCGAACTACTCTGCCACCATCTTGGAGTGGTTGTCCCAACGTCTGTCATGCTTTGTGTGTCAAAATGCTTCCTAATATCTCCCTGAATGGTCTGGCCCTAATTCTGAGATTATGATGTAGTTCTAGTGCCAACCTGATGTCTGGTTTGGGATAAACTATATATTTTTGAGCTTACATTTTCAATCATTTCTCTTACATGTGAAACTGGCATAAAATCACTAGTGTAGAGCATCCAGTGTAAGGCTAAGAGATGTTACACTTTCTTCATTGGTCTGCCATCAGTGAGGTTGACTTCAGGCTACACAGCAATATGCTGGTGCTGTTTCCATCTTTTTCTGACCGCACAGTCCTGTTGGTCAGAAATCACACCGTAACAGTTACTGTGAAACAGGATGTTTGTCATTTCCTGGGTTGAATATCAACCTTTTATTCCTCCCTTCCTTTAAGCTAATTGGCCACTGCCTGTAATTCGATTTAAATTTCTGCTGCTCCACAATGTCTAGGTTTTCCGCCCATTCACACAGTCACAATCCCTCCAATATCCTTGAATATTTACAGTATTGTTATTTTCTCATGTTTGTACACACGTCATCGTTTTCAGGTCCCTGGGGAAACCAGAAAAATCGCCAACTGCAGGCAGAGAATCAAACAGAAATGCTTACGGGACCCTCTTTATGTCAGTCACATTAACATAATGATTGTGACATGCAATCCAGCTGTTCTTGTACAAAATCTCTCACACTTCGACGTGAGATGTCACAGATATAGAACAGTCTGGGAAATTATTCATTTGATTCAAAGCTGCACTTTTCTTTTTATGATCTTGAACATTTCTATCAGTACGTCTCTTCAGATTTTGGATATTCCCATTGAGATTGTCATTGACCCACTAAGAAAGCAAAAACTATTTGCTTTCTGCTTGATTTCCTCTTCTGGCTTCCTCATTTGTATTTCTCCCCCACCAAACGATTGATTCCTCAACACAAGACATTGATTGAAACTGCACCACTGCAGCGTTGTGCTTTCTGGATGCCTTCAATTCAATTCCCTTATCAATATCGGCTGAAAATGCATGTGAAGATTGTTCTATATTTTTCCTTGAAGTATTTCCAAGAAGTGTTGTGTTAATGTTCAAACCTATGCTTACCATCCATTCCTCAAGAGATAAGTCGAGAGTGCGGTGTTGGAAAAGCACAGCATTTCAGGCAGCATCTGAGGAGCAGGAGAATCGACGTTTTGGACATAAGCTCTTCATCAGGAACCTTATGGGGCTTATGCCTGAATGTCGATTCTCCTGCTCCTCTGATGCTGCCTGACCTGCTGTGCTTTTCCAGCACCACACACTTGACTCTAATCTCCAGCATCTGCAGTCCTCACTTTCTCCTGGCTGTTAGGGATAGGCTGCCCTTGTTATCATCACTCACACAGCATGAGCAAGTTTTTAATAAGTGTTCCATTTTATATTGGTAAGGTTTAATATAATTTTTTTACGGCTTCTGTCAAATTATTGCCTCATGCAATGTCTTTGTTAAATGCGTGTTAACTATGCACAATGAAGGCTTGATTATATTTTCTGTTCCTTAATTCTTTCACACTACATCTGTTGGTTGAAACTAAAAACATTCCACAGAAAAATCATCTTGCAATGAAGGAAGAGATTGTGATTTGGTTTGTATTTTAAACCAATGTTCTCCCTCTGTCTTTTCTGGAGGCATAGACTTCTCCCTGGCCACACCTTCTCAGAACCTTGCATAATTGGCTTCAGAAAAGCATCAGGGGAAAAAAAGTAGACCATTTGGTCTGTGGATGCATGAATAGTTTACTTTTGATTTTAAATAAAGGAAGAAACATTTGCATTTGTGTAGTACCTTTCAAAACCACAGGACTTCCCATAGTGCTTTATAAAATGAGATATGTTTGTACAGTTGAGGCAGCTAATTTACTCGCCAGCAAACGTCCTCCAACAAGAACAAGGGATTGGCCAGATCATTTATTTCAGTGTCCTTGCTTTTTGCAAATTTTAACTAAATGGAACAACCTGCCTCTGTTAGGGTGGAGACATTAACGATTAAGAAGGTTGCTCACTCTCTCTGTTTGACCAGGTGCAGCCAGTCTATTGCTGGCGGATTAACAAAAGGCTGCAACATTGCCTCAAATCATTGAAGAGTGAAAATTTACACCTCTCAAATTACAGGCATTACGCAGGCAGCTCAGGCTCGGACAAACCGGTTCCCAATAAAACATTCAGAGCGGCGGTCTCTCTGTACCAGTCAGACACGATCATGAAATGATCAGGAAGAGGAGGAGGGGGCACCCTATTGTTGCTGCTCTGCTCTCAGCCTTATTGCTCACCTGTCATTGAGGGGGTGGTGGGGAATTACTGACATCCTGAGGGTATCAGTGTAACAACAGCACATGGGATTTTGACCAAGTTAACAATAATTTTTAGCACTTTGTCACACACTTTTTTTGGGGAAGCATAGTTTGAAATGGTTCCTAGGCTAATTATTAGCCTGTTAAAGAGGTCTGGGTGTGATGCTCTTTGGAAAGTTGGTATGGACTTGATGGGCTGAATGGCCTGCTTCCACACTGAGGGGATTCTATGAATTGGACATGTTGCAGTTCAAAGTGCCTGATCCTGATCCTACAACACGAATGCTCCTGTTGTGTCCAACAAGTGGGACTTGAATAAGGAGGTTCTGACGCAGAGTGTCAGACATTTCTCTCTGCACCACAAGGCTTCTTATCAAAGTAATGATCTCTTCCAAGTCAGGGTGGTGTCTGTGTCTTGGTGTGGCACCTGGACTTCCCAGGCTCCTTCTATCCTTGTTCCTCCAGGTGGCAGGTGTCGATGAACCGAAGCGAAAGGTGTTTTCTCATGCTGTCGTAGGTAGCAGAACTGTATGTAAACAGTTGTAACTGTATTTCACATTAATTCCCAAAACATCGTACCCCTGATCTCTTTCCTCCTCAGTCATTCTCTGGTTGCCTTGTCAATCAACTCCTGATCCAAGCATGTGTTTTCTGAAGACATCTCATGTTAGGTTCACACAAACAGATAAACCTCAGCATAACAAATGTAGGGGATTTGGTCGGTTGCCTGAGATTCAGATTCGCTTGTTGTGAAAACCTTATTGTGAAGTCTGGCTCACTCACTCCTCAATGTGCATGTGCCTCTCTTTAAACAAATCGCTTTAATGGCCTTCAAACTGTGCCTTATTAGACCCATGTGTGTTTATTTTGTGTCACTAAACTCATTTCTAAATCCTTGTAAGGTGGCGGAGAAATGATTATAGAGTCATAGCATCATAGAAATGTGCAGCACAGAAACAGACCCTTTAATCCAACCCTTCCATGCTGACCAGATATCCCAACCCAGTCTAGTCCCACCTGCCAGCAACCGGCTCATATCCCTCCAAACCCTTTCTATTCATATACCCAACCAGATGCCTTTTAAATGTTGGAATTGTACTCTCCTTCACCACTTCCTCTGGCAGCCCATTCCATTCACGTACCACCCTCTGCATGAAAATGTTGCCCCTTAGGGTTCTTTTATATCTTTCCCCTCTCAACCTAAACCTAAGCCCTCTAATTCTGGACTCCCGCCACCCCAGGGAAAAGACTTTGTCTATTTATCCTATCCATGCCCCTCATGATTTTATAAACCTTTATAAGGTCACCCCTCAGCCTCCGATACTCCAGGGTAAACAGCCCCAGCCTATTCAACCTCTGCCTATAGCTCAAATCCTCCAACCCTGGCAACATCCTTGTAAATCTTTTCTGAACCCTTTCAAGTTTCACGACATCTTTCCACAAGGAAGGAAACCAGAATTGCATGCAATATTCCAACAGTGGCCTAACCAATGTCCTGTACAGCCACAACATGACCTCCCAAATTCTATATTCAATACTCTGACCAGTAAAGGAAAGCATATCAAACACCTTCTTCATGATCCTATCTACCTGCGACTCCATTTTCAAGGACCTATGAACCTGCACTCCAAGGTCTCTTTGTTCACTCTTCTAAAATGGGATCATGTGTAATTGCTCGTGGATGCACACTTACATTGTTGACTGCCTAATACTTGACAGGACTTCGAATAACGTTGGGCAATATTTTGGTGTGAAGGTATTGGTTTTTTGAAAAGTGGAGATCAATGTCATCTGGTTCCATATGTGTCTGGCCACTGCCCTTTCACTCTCTTGAGTTCAAGTTTTGCATTGTAGGAGACTAGGCTCAAACCAGGGAGGGTCAATGGTCACTGAAGATAATAACACACAAACAAGAAGCCTATCTAATGGGTGTTCACAGCTGCTGCAAAATCCTGCATGGATTCGTGAAGCAGAGCAGGAGAGATGTTATGAGCACTATATTTTTTCAGATTTTTTTTCTACGGTAGTTGCTTCCCGCTTTTGTTTCAGCTGTGACCCCATTTTGAAGCTTAGTATTTATCACAACACCTTAATTGAGAAATGTGACTGTGACTGGGGAAGGTAGGGGCTGTGAAATTGGAGCCTGTCTGTGAGAGCTGAAGCACATCTGTTCTTTTATTACTCATGAGACATGGACGTCACTGTTCAACATTTATTGCCCCTTCCCAGTTGGTCCTTGAGAAGGTGGTGCTGGTGAGTTGCCTTATTGAACCGCTACAGTCCATGTGCTATCAATGCATCCACAATGCCCTTAGAAAGGGAATTGTACCTCAGTCAGAGTTCCATGGTGGCCATTGATGTCTTGGAGCTCAGCGAACTAAAATTATAGGCCGTGACCCTATTTGGGGTCCTGATCCCCACTTTGGGAAGCCTTGCTTTACAGTAAGGATGGCATGGTAGCTCAGTGGTTAGCACGGCTACCGCACAGTGCCAGGGATGCGGGTTCAATTCCAGCCTCAGGTGACTGTGTGTGTGGAATTTGCACATTCTCCCTGTGTCTGTGTAGGTTTCCTCCAGGTGCTCTGATTTCCTCCCGCGGTCCAAAGATGTGCAGGTTAGGTGGATTGGCCGTGCTAAACTGCCCATAGTGTCCAAGGATGTGTAGGTTAGATGGATAAGCCATGGAAAATGCAGAGTTATAGGGATAGTGTGGGCCTGAGTGTGATGCTGTTTGGAGGGTCGGTGTGGACTTGATGGGCTGACTGGCCTGCTTTCACACTGAGGGGATTCTATGAAATGCACATGTTGCAGTTCAATGTGTCTGTTGGCATCACATGATGTTTGCTTGAATGGACTAATAGTGGTGGGTTGACATGTTTTTTGTTGCAGCAGCTCTATTTGATTAATGCAGTGTAAACAGTTGTTGATTGAAGGTACCAGTGAGACTTTCTTGGGATCTAGTTATTAGATATTTCTAGATTTACAAAAATGCACATGAGCATTAGCTGTGCTTTATTTCAAGAGCATTAAGATAACATCATGATGAAACAAATTGTACAGCCTCTACTAGGATCATCTGACCTTTCTCTGTCGAATGTAAGTATAATAATTATTTCAGGGTAAAACCAATCAGTCTATGTACCTGTGATAAAATTTATTTTTAATTTTCATTAAACCACAAACATTTATCCACAGTTTTGCAAAGGTCTTCCTATTTGTTATGACAGTTCCAAACTTAAACTAATTTTGTACTTTTTTCTATCTATTTGCAACCTATTCAATCACTGCTTTAAGAAAGGAGGTTTATAAAATGCTATATAATAGTTGTCATTGCCAGTAAAGATTCCCCTGTTAAATTTGGATTTTCAGCCATTATGAAAATGATGGCTACCTTGTAAGTAAGCCATAATGCAATATCCACATTAAGCCTTGTTGATGATAGAATTGTGGTTAGTGAAATAGAAATATAGAAACATAGAAGCTAGGATCCGGAGTAGGCCATTCGGCCCTTCGAGCCTGCTTCACCGTTCAGCATGATCATGGTTGATCCTCTATCTCAGTGCCATATTCTGCTTTCTCCCTGCAGTTCTTGATGCCTTTACAATCTAAAACTGCATCTACCCAGTGACTTGGCCTCCAATGCTCTCCATGGTAGAGAATTCCACAAGTTCACTATCCTTTATTAGGCTTTGTTTAATGGTAGCAGCTTGCATCTGCTTCCCAGGAACTGAGGAAATAATTCACAAAGACATTCAGTGTAGTACTGATGTGATGTAATACAAAACCTGAGGGTTAAACCCGCGTTGTATTAACCCTCTTGGATAAAAGGAAAAGAAGGCATGGGACATAATTTGAAAAAGAGCAGTGTTCTAACCAATATTTATAGAGTCATACTGCGCAAAAACA
Source organism: Chiloscyllium plagiosum (assembly GCF_004010195.1). Lineage (NCBI taxonomy): Eukaryota > Metazoa > Chordata > Chondrichthyes > Orectolobiformes > Hemiscylliidae > Chiloscyllium > Chiloscyllium plagiosum. Next base: position 39,729,648 of record NC_057739.1, read on the forward strand.
GACCCTTTGGTCTAACCAGTCCTTGTCAAACATAATCCCTTACCCAACTAGTCCAACCTGCCTGCTGTTGGACCATATCCCTCCAAATCCTCCCTCCTCATGTCCTTATCTAAGTGTCTTTCAATCATTGTAACTGTGCCCACATCTACCACTTTGTCAGAAAGTTCATTTCGCATGCGAATCACCCTTTGTGTAAACTTTTTGCCCTTCATTTCATCTTTAAATCTCTTGTCTCTCATCTTTAAAAATGTGTCCCCTTGTCTTAAAAACTCCCATCCAAGGGAAAAGGCACCCACCAATAACCCTATTTATAGCATTCATGATTTTATAGACCTCTATAAGATCACCTCTCCATCTCCTACACTCCAGCAAAATAAGTCCCAACCTAACCTGCCTTTCTTTATAACTCAACTCTTCTATACCCTGGCCAGGTAGATAATATGTTGTAGATAGTTTGGCTACGTGAAAAGTGGGGATCATTTGGAGTGATCTGAGCATAGATATCAAGAAATCCACCAAGATCTAGGACAGTGCTTTATACGCCATGAAATTGAAATTCTTTTTGAGGTGAAGGCACTGTTGTCATGTAGGATATTTGATAACCAATTTGTGCAAGCAAGCTTCGCCAAGCAGCAGTAGGGTAATGACTGGATAATTTGGTTTTAGTGAAGCCAATTGAAGTATAAATTTTGGCCAGGACACTGAGTCTAATTCCCTTTGAATTAGTGTTTCCAATCTATTAAATGCACCTGAGAAGGCAGATGGGATCTTGATTTAATGCTACACTTGAGCGACAGTATACCGGTCAGCACAGCATTTCCTCAGAATTGCATTGAAGTGTCAGTTGAGTGTTTATACTCCGGTCCTCTGGAATGAGACTAGAACTGACAACCGTTGCAATCAGAGTCCAGAGTGCTGCTGCAAAACTTTGGATGATGACCAACATCGCTGTTGAAGAATTGCCTTAGCTGTTTATTTTGTTGGAAGCTTTCCAAACGCAGTAATGTTCTACTGCTCCTGGATTTTATTGAAAATGGATACAGTGACCTGCCCTCATGGTTAAAAGTTAATCCAGGGAGCAAAGCCAGAAATGTCTTGGGCTGAGCCTCTCTCCAGCATTGTGTCAATTTGTCTTACTGAAGGGGACAGTCGGCCAGCTAGAATTGACCTGGGGGTTAGAGAAGGGGAGATCGCCATGACTTGAGCCTTGATGGGAGCTACCAACTCATCCGGATGCTCCTGGAGTCTCCCAAAATTAAGGATTGATGTTCGTGATTCTGCCAGGAACCCAGCAACAAAACCATAGGATCATCCAAAACAAAATGGTTACACATCACAGAAGGTGGTTATTTAACCCTTGGCACTTATTTGAAAGAGATCAAATTTTTCATTGATTTTCATCTGTTAGTTAAGAATATTGGAAACAGGATTTAAAGAAGGGATGATCATGAATCATCCAGTTAAGCCATTAATATCCCCCTGCTTTCCTAAAGGTGTGGGAAGGTTGAGCATGTCAATGTTGAGTGACTAATGGCAGGAGGGGAAGTTGGAGACTAGAGGTCATGTAATGAAACTTCTTCGAATAGGTTGGCCATGTTTTGGATCAGTGGTGCTGGAAGAGCACAGCAATTCAGGCAGCATCCGAGGACAGGTTTTGACTACAGTTCAACTGCTTCTGTCACAAGTGCAAATACATAAATATTGAATAAGTGCAAGACAGTCTCTCTAAAGGAGAATCAGGACACTGCCTGAGAGAATGCCATCTCCCTTCATTTGCTGGTCCTTCAGGGGCAGCAGCAAAATTAGCCTGTTGAGTCTACTGTATGAGTTTAATTTTTTTCAACCAATTGCAAGGAAGTGTTCTACATCATCCAGATTATTTGCAAGTGTGCTAACCCTATCATTATCAGAAACTATCCACCCTAGGATCAATGCAGTGGAAGTTCGAACCTTGAATTTTCCTCAAAAGGTATGGACATCACTGACAAGACCAGCATTTGTTTCACATCCTTAATTGCCCTTCTTCTTAATGGCTTGCCAGGTCATTACTGAGGGTCTGGACTCATCTGTAGGCCAGATAGGATAAGAATAACAAATCCCTTTCCTAAAGGACATTCATAAACCTGGTGGGTCAAAGTGGGTGGTAATAGCAATAACTAACTTACATCGATCCATGTTTATTAATTGGATTTAAGTTCCATTGGGCGGCACGGTGGCACAGTGGTTAGCACTGCTGCCTCATAGCGCCAGAGACCCGGGTTCAATTCCCCCCTCAGGTGGCTGACTGTGTGGAGTTTGCACATTCTCCCCGTGTCTGTGTGGGTTTTCTCTGGGTGCTCCGGTTTCCTCCCACAGTCCAAAAATGTGCAGGATAGGTGTATTGGTCGTGCTAAATTGCCCGTAGTGTTAGGGGTAGGGGAATGCGTCTGGGTGGGTTGCACTTTGGCAGGTTGGTGTGGACTTGTTGGGCCGAAGGGCCTGTTTCCACACTGTAAGTAATCTAACCTAGATACAATGGTGGGATTTGAACACATATCCCCAGAGCATTTGCTGAACCTCTGGATTAGTAGTGAACTGCCTCTCCCTCCCCATAAACTGTGGTGTGTAACAATACTATTGAAGCGCTTAATGGGCTAATACAATATTTTTCAATGTTTTCTTAGGCTTGGTAATCAGGCCATTGTATCTTATAAAATACTTTATGCAGGAACTTAATATCAACACCCAAAGTTCACATTATTTATTCTGAAAGCTTTGATCTTTTTAATTAAAATTGACATGGGTATATTTAACCAGATGGTAAGGATTATTCTTTTTTAAATTTTTTTTTAAATGCACAGAGAGGATCCCAAGAAAATGAAGCACTCTGGCATTACTCTCAATTTTTTGCCATCAGACTGAAATTTAAATTTTCGTAATGATGATGAATGGTATACGTTTCTATTCCAAGTGATTGCTTCCAATACTGCCCTCCATTGCATTTCATAGCTGTTGGCAATACTACAACAGTTGTTCTGATGTGATCGCTTTCAAAATAAATTAATACGAATTCCATTTTCAATCAGCTATTACCGTTCAAAAGCATGTATTTCTTGCCTCTAATCCACTGTAGAAGATATTCAAGATGTTTGAGTCACAACTTTGAGACAAGATTTTGTTAATTAAAGTGGACTTCTTGCAGTTACTTTGTAATAACACATTCTTCATTTCCAGAAATGTGTCTCTTCTCTACTAACTGTGACAGCTGCAGCTTTGATGTTGCCCACAGGTAATGAGGAGCTGATGGGCTGTCTTCTCTTTGCTGATTGCCTTGTTGTGTATTTTTGTACAGTTTCAGCAGATGTTCACTCAGTCCTGAGCTGGTGACATCGTGGGGGTGTAGTGATGGGAGGGGGTGTGGGGAGTTATGGTGCAGCTAAATGGGGGTGGCCATCACCCCACACTTTGGGTGTCTTTCTCATTACCAGGCATGAATTCAAAAAAAAGGTATTACTCAATGTTCTGTTCTGATCTAAATTAATGAAAAAAATTGCAGGAGCAATGCCGATATCGTCTTTAATGATTTTGAAATCGTCTTTAATGATTTTGAAATGCCAGTATAAATAAGTAAGGTGATAGGAAACACATTCTGTTGCATCAACAGCATCATTTTCAAAAACATGGTGGGAGATTTTGAAAATGAATAAAGTCTTTGACAAGCATGCTGCTTAATCTCAGAAGGATACAAAAGGAATGGGAAGACCACAGTGTAGGTTAGAGTCATAGAGTCATAGAGATGTACAGCACGGAAACAGATCCTTCGGTCCAACCCGTTCATGCTATCCCAGATATCCCAACCCCATGTAGTCCCACCTGCCAGCACCCGGCCCATATCCCTCCAAATCCTTCCTATTCATATACCCATCCAGATGCCTCATAAATGTTGCAGTTGTACCAGCCTCCACCACTTCCTCTGGCAGCTCATTCCATACACGTACCACCCTCTCTGTGAAAAAGTTGCCCCTTAGGTCTCTTTTATAAGACCATAAGACATAGGAGTGGAAGTAAGGCCATTCGGCCCATCAAGTCCACTCCGCCATTCAATCATGGCTGATGCGCATTTCAGCTCCACTTACCAGCGTTCTCCCCGTAGCCCTTAATTCCTCGAGACAACAAGAATCTATCAATCTCGGCCTTGAAGACATTTAGCATCCCGGCTTCCACTGCACTCCGTGGCAATGAATACCACAGGCCCACCACTCTCTGGCTGAAGAAATATCTCCGCATTTCTGTTCTGAAATGACCCCCTCTAATTCTAAGGCTGTGTCCACAGGTCCTAGTCTCCTCGTCTAACGGAAACAATTTCCTAGCATCCACCTTTTACAAGCCATGTATTATTTTGTACGTCTCTATTAAGTCTCCCCTTAATCTTCTAAACTCCAACGAATACAATCCCAGTATCCTCAGCCGTTCCACATATGTTAGACCTGTCATTCCAGGGATCATCCGTGTGAATCTCCGCTGGACACGTTCCAGTGCCAATATGTCCTTCCTGAGGTGTGGGGACCAAAACTGGACACAGTACTCCAAATGGGGCCTAACCAGAGCTTTATAAAGTCTTAGTAGTACATCTCTGCTTTTATATTCCAACCCTCTTGAGATAAGAGACAACATTGCATTCGCTTTCTTAATCATGGACTCAACCTGCATGTTTACCTTTAGAGAATCCTCGACTAGCACTCCCAGATTCCTTTGTGCTTTGGCTTTATTAATTTTCTCACCATTTAGAAAGTAGTCTTTTATTCTTTTTGCCAAAGTGCAAGACCTCGCACTTGCTCACGTTAAATTCCATCAGCCATTTCCTGGCCCACTCTCCCAACCTGTCTAGATCCTTCTGTAGCCTCCCCACTTCCTCAGTACTACCTGCCTGTCCACCTAACTTCGTATCATCGGCAAACTTCGCTAGAATGCCCCCGGTTCCCTCATCCAAATCGTTAATATATAATGCGAACAGCTGTGGCCCCAGCACCGAACCCTGCGGGACACCGCTCGTCACCGGCTGCCATTCTGAAAAAGAACCTTTTATCCCAACTCTCTGCCTTCTGTTAGACAGCCAATCCTCAATCCATCCCAGCAGCTGATTTATCTCATTTAAATCTCATTTATATCTCATTTATATCTTTCCCCTCTCACCCTAAACCTATGCCCTCTAGTTCTGGACTCCCTGACCCCGGGAAAAGACTTTGCCTATTTACCACATTATCATTAGAGATAGGGTTATAGTTGTCCTTTCTGCTGATTTTGAAGAAAATTATACGCATCGTGTACCTTTATTTTACATTGGCTGGCAGAAATGCAAATGTAAAAAGCTGTGCCTTTCCCATTAATCTTTGACACAGAAGCCTGATTTACCATTAGGCTTTCCATTGCAAATGATGTGCTGAAGCCTGTAATGAAGAGAAATCTCATTTATTATTGCTCCTGATTCTGCCTTCACCATAATGGTGTGGATCTGGGATGGAGCCAGTAGCGTCAGTATACAATCCCATTGAAGAATTCTCGTGGACAAACTGCCAGGAAATAAAATATACCTACAATCTTTCACTTTTTCTTAATGAGTTTTCCAGTGAATGACATAAAGATTACATATTCAATTAGAGCTGATACATTGAACTTTAGTATTGTACACTTTGTATGTTAAGAAAATATGGATTTTTAAAAATTAAAGTAGAAAGGGTTGACACCAGTGTCAAAAAATAACTGACAAAGGGTCAGTTAGATTCGAAACATCAGCTCTTTTCTCTCCTTACAGATGCTGCCAGACCTGCTGAGATTTTCCAACATTTTCTCCTTTGGTTGGTGACACCAGTGTCAAATTGGTTTTCCAGGGCCAGAGAGGTTGTTCTGCAATTGTTGTGATTCATTAAAACTTTAAAACTCACCACATCTCATTAACAAGTGGTTTAAGTAATATTATTGCATAAAAAAGACAACTCCCAATTGCTCAGTGGTTTTGAGAGATTGCCATCTGCAGATGCTTAGCGCACTCTTCAGAAGAATGTGGAATCACTGACAGCAACGTCTGGATTTCTGCAATGAATTTTACATTAAACTGATGCTGGAAATGGCTCTTCCTTTCACAGGTAATGGAAGTAAAAGCTGACTGTTTTGTTTCCAATCCAACTGTAAAATCTTGGGTCACCAATCTGCTTCTGTCATGCAAATCCAAATAACAGGTGACCGTGGCATTCCAAACTACAAATTACAGGTTGGATGCAAGTTAGAATACATTACTATTTTTTATTCACTTATGGAATGTGGGCCCAGTATTTATTACCCGTCCCTAGTTACCCCTTGAGAAGGTGGGGGTGAGCTGCCTTCTTGAACCGCTGCAGTGCACGTGATGGGGCTGACCCACAATGCCATTAGGAAGGGAATTCCACGATTTTGACCTAGCAACAGTGAAGGAACGGGATATATTTCCAAGTCAGGATGGTGAGTGGCTTGGAGGGGAAATTATGGGTGGTGGCATTCCCATCTATCAGCTGCCCCTGTCCTCCTAGATGGAACCAGTCATGTGTATGGCTGGTGGTGTCTGTGGATCTTTGGTGAACTTCTACAGTGCATCTTGTAGACAGTACACACTGCTGCTACTGAGCATCGGTGGTGGAGGGAGTGGATACTTGTGGATGCGATGCCAATCAAGCGGGCTGCTTTGTCCTGGAGGGTTCTTGAGTGTAGTTAGAGCTGCACTCATCCAGGAAAGTTGGGAATATCCCATCATACTCCTGACTTGTGCCTTGCAGATACTGAACAGGCTATGGGGGACAGGAGATGAATTACATGCTGCCGGATTCTTAGCTTTTGACCACTTGGAGTGCGAGGTCTTGTGGTGAAGTGGTCATGTCCTTACCTTTGAGACAGAAAGTCTGAGTTTAAGTCACACCCCTGCCCTTGATGTGTCTCACAGCACATCTGACAGTTTGGTTAAAACATACTTTTTATCATTTGAGTTATTGTGCAGAGGGAGGCATTTTTGTGCCATTTCTCAACTCGTCAGCAAACACAGTGAAAACAGTGGCAGGTTGTTGCTGTGGGAGATGAAGCAGAAGTTCAAATGTAAGGTCTGATTAGATACTTACGATGACGAGTCTTTGAAATCCTGAGCAGAACTCATGTTCTTTAAACCATCCTTCAAAGTAGGAACATGTCTATATCAAATCCCACAACACGCTCTCCACCATTAATAATACACAAAATCAAAACGTTAACTCAAATCACATCCAACTTCCTTGATGTTCAGGTGATGCCTGTATCTGTCAAGATACTGAATCAATCAGCTCTGAAGAATTGTTTGTGCCTTTAATATGAATTAAGTGCAGTTCTAGGGTGGCAGGATATCACGCATAAAGCTTGAAGAGTGGCTGAACGTAATAATTCATGAAGTGGATGACAAAGGGCAGCTCCACATTCATAGAATCCCTACAGTGTGGAAACAGGCATTTGGCCCAACAAGCCCACACCAACCCTCCGAAGAATAACCCATTCCTCTCCCTTATCACTCTACATTTTCCCCTGACTAATGCACCTAGCACATCCAAACATAGGTTGGGACTGCCAAAGTGTTCGGGGTTTAGAGTCATAGAGATATACAGCACAGAAATAAACCCTTCGGTCCAACCAGATATCCCAACCCAATCTCATCCCACCTGCCAGCACTAATGCACATCCCTGAACACTATGGACAATTTAGCATGGCCATTTTACCTAACCTGTAGGTCTTTGGGCTGTGGGAGGAAACCCACACAAACACTGGGAGAATGTGCAAACTCTATACAGACAGTCATGTGAGGGGGGAATTGAACCCAGGTCACTGGCACTGTGAGGTAGCAGTGCTAACCACTGAGCTACCATGCCGTGACTGCCATATACTTTTTTGTAACTCAGAAAGGAATTGGTTGCCTACCAGAGAGGGGGGGAATTGCTGGGCTATGTGGAAAATGCAGTGGTGGGTGTTATGGGGCTAACTAGTTAGCTCCTTCAAATAGCAAATACATTTCCCCAAATGACCAATTCCTATGATGTAAGATTCTACATTTCAAGTGTATAGCTTGAAATATATTTCACTTTTCACGTTAGTTTCCAATACACATACCAACATATGAATTAAGAGCAGGAGTAGGCCATTCAACCCCTTGCACCTGCTGTACTATTCATTAAGGTCATAGCTGATCTGACTGTGACCCCCACTTCCCTGCCTGCTCACCTTCTCCGTGTCCTTGGTCTCCCTTGTCAATCGGCATCCTCAGTACTCTTTGGGAAAGAGAACTCCTGTTACTCTTTCACAGGACGTGAGAATTCCTGCTAAACCTGATATTTATTGCAGAGGACAGTTAAGAGTCAATTATCTTGCTATGACCTGATGTCAGAAACAAACCAGGTATGACAGGCCTTTCGGCCCAACAAGTCCACACCGACCTGCCGAAGCGCAACACACCCATACCCCTACACCTAACACTACAGGCAATTTAGCATGGCCAATTCACCTAGCCTGCACATCTTTGGACTGTGAGAGGAAACCGGAGCACCCGGAGGAAACCCACGCAGACACGGGGAGAATGTACAAGCTCCACACAGTCAGTCGCTTGAGTCGGGAATTGAACCCGGGTCTCTGGCACTGTGAGGCAGCAGTGCTAACCACTGTGCCACCGTGCTGCCCACATGTATGAATAGCAGATTTTCTTAAAGGATGTTAATGAATCAGATGGCCTTTTCTGCAATACTCCATGCTGGTTCCATGATCAGCATTATTGAAACTAGCTTTTTGTTTATTTCCTGATTTAATTAGTTGAATTTAAATTATATCAACTGGTGTGGTGGGTTTTGAATCTACAAACCCAGAATGTTCAGCTAGCCTTCGAGATTAATAACGATACCACCACTGGGCAGTCTAATAAACTTCAGAAAGAAAAAAATATCTTTATCTTAATTGGAGACTGAACTGGATTGGACCAGCCATATAAACACAGAGGCAACAACAGCAGGTCAGAGGCTAGGAATATTGCAACCAATAACTTACCTCCTGACTCACCAAAGACTGTCCAGTATCTGCACAGCACAAGTCAGAAGTGTGATGGAATACTCCCCATTTACTTGGTTCAGTGCAACTCCAACAACACTTAAGAAGCTTGACACCATCCAGGACAAAGCAGCTGCTTGATTGGCACCCGATCCACAAACATTCAGTCATTCAATCACCGACGCTCAGTAGCCGCAGTGTGTACTATCTACAAGATGCACTGCAGAAATTTGCCAAAGATCTACAGTGAGCACCTTCTAAACCCAGGACCACATCCATCGACAAGGACAAGGGCAGCAGATACATGAGAATATCAACACCTGCAAGTTCCCCTCCAAGTCACTCACCACCCTGGCTTGGAAATATGTGGCCATTCCTTCAGCGTCGCTGGGTCAAAACTCTAGAATTCCCTCCTTAGGTGCATTGTGGGTCAACCCATAGCAGGTCGACTGCAGCGTTTCAAGAAGAAAGCTCACTCCCACCTTCTCAAGGTAAACTTGAGGTGGCCAGTGATGGGCATGCCCCATGAGTGAATATATTTTTCCTGAAGGGAAAACAACTGTTTTGCATCTGCCCTGTCAAACCCCGACAGGATTATGTAATGCTTCAATAAGGTCACCTCTCATTCTCCTACACTCCAGACAGTCCAACCTCAGAACTGTACAAGTGTTATAGCACAGAAAGAGGCCCTTCAGCCTATCATTCGTGTATCAGCTTTACAAATGAGCATATGATCAGGTACCTATTTCCTGCTTTATTCCCATACCCTTGCACATTATTTTGATCCAATTAATCCTCTATTGCCCTCTTGAATGTTTCAATTAAACTGTCTCCACCACAATTCCAAGCAATGCATTTCATACCCTAACTACTCACTAAGTAAGAAGGATCTTTCCCGTATCATCCTTTCCTCAAGAGAATTCCTTTGTTCTGGGAATCATTCGAATGAGCTGTCGCTACACTGCTTCAGTGCAATATTCCTCCCTGAAAATATAACTGTTTATTGTTGGCCTGAGATGTCCTAAATTCCTAATGTGTGACATAGAGTCCAGGTTCCAGACCAATCGGATATGGAGCAGTTGGGTTTGATTAATCCCACTGGATAGTTGAGCACACAACACTTTTTTATTGTGATTTCTCCAACTGTTATTGCATTTGCCTTTTGAAAAATGTGGGTCCTTGCAATGAACTTAACACATGCGTTACCAGCAGCAACTGTGTGAGACCATCCATGATCAAGATGGAATACAGGATGGAGAGGTTGGGAATCCAAACGTGAGGGTGATATTTGGAGAAAGTGAGGACTGGAGATCAGAGTTGAGAATGTGGTGCTGGAAAAACACAGCAGGTCAGGCTGCATACAAAGAGCAGGAGAATCGATGTTTCAGGCATAAGCCCTTCATAAGGAATGAGGCTTGTGGGTCAGGGCTGAGAGATAAATGGGAAGGGGGTGGGGTTGGGGGGAGGTAGCTGGGAAAGTGATAGGTGGGTGAAGGTGGGGGAGAAGGTGATAGGTCCGAGGGAGCAGTGATGGATGGGTCTGGAGGGCGGTGCCGAGTTGGAGGCTTGAGTCTGGGATAACGTGGGGGAGGGGAAATGAGGAATCTGTTGAGATCCACATTTATCCCATGTGGTTGAAGGTGTTATTTGCACAGGGGAAACCAGCCATAACATATTCCGTTTTACTATCGGTAAATTGGTGACACTGGCACAACTAACTATTCAATAGCTTACTGCTAGTCTATAACTGGTCATTGTAGCTGCAATCCGTGCAGAGAGAGAGTTTATTGGATTCTGGATCAGTTGCTTGGCTACGTTGCAGTGTGACAGTGACCTCGGCAGTTATGTGACTCGGTAGTCTCTGGTAGAAGGTTGGAGCTGAGCATCTGAGATATTGGCATGCTGCTGCTTTATCATCCTGTACAGATCACAAATAAACATTGCTAAAAAGAAACCTATTAGTCTTGCCTGAGCTTTATAAAGAAGAGAAGGAGCTATATTAATGCAAAGGTGACAATTAGATAGCTAACGTGCCCTGGTTGGTGAAGGGGGGCCAGGGTTCAAGAGCTCAGTTGGTTGGATGATTGGTTTGCGACAGAATGATGCCAGAAGTACAGGTTTATTTCTCATTCCGACTTAGGTCACCATGAGGTCCTGTCTTCTCAACCTTGCTCCTCGCCTGCGATGTGGTGACCCTCAGGTTAAACTCACCATCAGTTGTCTCTTTCTCTAATGACAGAGTGGCCCTATGTTCCTCTGGGACTCTGGCAACTCTAATGTGTTGGTGACTATGGACTGTCAGTTTAAAAAGCTTCCCTTACCCCTTCCATCAAGTTGTGAATCTGCAGCTTCCATTCTCCTGTTCCTCACCCTCCTCCACTGGACACAGTCTGTAACTACATAGTCATTTCCCCAGATTTCACTCAATACATTATGATTTACCCCTTTCCTCAGTGTCGTCACCAGTATGGCTACCACTCCCAGTTCTACTTGAAGTGCTGTGCCTCATATCCAGCCCAATCCCCCTCTCTTCCTGAAATCCCATTCCCCAAGCTCCTTCTCTTTCCCAGAGTTCCCACATGAGGGGGGAAGAGGAGGAATTTAAGCTGCAACCTTCCCTGAGATGGCTGATAGCAAAAAGTTCGTGAACCATTCTGCGAGATTCTCGGGTGAGACATGAGCAACACTGCGGGTGAGTCCTGTTTGATATTGTGAGTAATCTCTGCTTTAACAATAGAACGTTCTATGGAAATTTATCTCCTGGTAAAGATTGTGAAGTTATGTCAATGTTAGATGACAGTTGTCTCAATGAAGCCTGAGATGGTAAGCAGAAAGCACTTCAGTACCATTCTTCAATTGATGTGAAATGGTGCCTACTGACAAGAATTTGTCTGCTTGAGTACACTTGACTGAAGTTTTGAGACTGACTGTTACAAAATGAAATGATGATTTAGGAATGATTGAATTCAAAATGAGATCTGGGGATTATTAAAGCTTCATCATTTTATACAATGGTCTGTAGATAGCTGTTCAAATTTTCTTGCATTTCTGCTTTGTTCCACTGACAGCAATATTGCTCTTGTGGTCATATTCAACATTGTTTCAGTTGAGGATTGGCGGCATGGTCGCTCAGTGGTTAGCACTGCTGCCTCGCAGCAACAGGGACTTGGGTTCAATTCCACCTCTGGTAACTGTCTGTGTAGAGCTTGCACATCCTCTGCGTGGATTTCCTCCAGGTGCTCCAGTTTCCTCCCACAGTCCAAAGATGTGCTGGTTAGGTTGATTGGCCATGCTAAATTGCCCAAAGTGTTAAGGGATGTGTAGGTTAGGTGCATTAGTCAGGGATAAATATAGGGTAATAGTATGGGGGAGTGTTTCTGGGTGGATTATTCCTTGGAGGGTTGGTGTGGGCTTGTTGGGTTCAAATGGCCTGTTCCCACACTGTAGGGATTCTATGTTGCCTTGGAGATCTGTGATTCCTTGCTGTGTTTTCAAACACAGCATTAATATGCTTGCGGTCTAATATTAATCTATTTCACAACAGAGGAAACTTCTAGCAACTACATTTGGAGAAAGAAAAGATTACAAGGGCACTACATAAGTGATAAGCTACCACAGTTATATTCAAGTTAGTTCCAGTTTGCCTGTCAATGTGAGGATTAGACATGGAGTTTTTCTTAAGTACGAGGCATATTAAGTTAGGGTTTCATCAATCCTGAATCCCTAATTCTGCTCAGATTTTAATGCTTTCCTAGGGCCAATGTAAATTAAACTAGATGTATTAACATCTCAAGAGCTAATATCAATGCTATTTAACATGTTAACTCAATGTCTTTATACAATAACAATTAACCAAGATTTATTGTCTCTTAATTAGCCTGTTTGGATATATTTTGACATTTGAGCACCACCCCTGTACTGCAAAAATGCTTGACTGTCACATATTTTCTTGCACTTGATAAGATTGTCACACAGTCTGATTGTAGGTTGCTCTGGTTTGGACCTCCACAGAATTTTTAATTAAGCCAGCGAAAATGTATCTCATAGAGAGTGAGAGCTTGTGGTGAGTGACCAGACTGTATTATAATTTCAGTGACAGCATCGTGTATCATCTAGAAAATGCATTGCAAGAACATTCCAAAGCTCCTTCTAGGCAAATAGGCTCCTCTATAGGATAGGCACATGGATGAGAGTGGAATAGTGTAGGTTAGATGGGCTTCAGATTGATTCCACAGGGCGGTGCAATATCGAGGGCTGAAGGGCCTGTACTGCATTGTAATGTTCTATGTTCTCCTTAGATTCATCCAAAACTGTGACCTTTATCATTTAGAAACACAAGGGCAACACATACATAGAAACACTACCACCTCAAAGTTCCTCTTCAACCACACTTTGTCCTTAGAAATATTTCAGTGTTCCTTCAGTATTGCTGGGTCAAAATCCTGGAGCTCCCTCCTTCCCTCACTAATTAGAGGTCTAACTAGAGAACATGCCTTGCAGCGGTTCAAAAATCAGCTCAACATCACCTTCACTAGGGTACATAGTGATGGGCAGTAAATGCTGGCATGGCCAGTGTTGTAAACATTTCATGAATCATTTTTAAAAAAATGTTGACTCTTTCCACATTGGGTGTCAGCACATCAACACCTTGACTTTATAACTGACGTCCTGGTTTTAAAATCCCTCCACAGGAGTTGACCGTGAGGCATGGCTGTGAGAGGGCAAATGTTTGTTGTCCAGGTGGGGGTGTGAAAAAGTGCCAGAGGGGAGAGGAACGGGTGAGGGTGTGAGGCGTGTTAACCTGCACATGCTGTGTAGAAGATCAGATCAGAATGTGGACCTTGGATCCTGAAAGGGTAATGTCACTCATCTGCAATGCCTCTCTTAGGTCAGAGTTCTTCTTATTGTGTTGTCTTCGAGTTGGAGAGAGAATCCTTAAGCTGCTGATGTCCCTGCCCCACTTCCATATGTAACAGCTTGATTGCAGAGCTGATCCTCTTCCCCTCCCTCCTTGGGAGAAATCACTTCATTGTGGCCCCTGAGGTGGCTCCCTGGGCAACCATGAGAGGCTGTTTGGGGGATGGGAGAGAGCACCTTCCCAAGTCTTCACTCCATTCCTGTCATTATCCCAGCCTCAAAAAAAATACAAATGCCATTGAGCATAAGACCATGAGACACAGGAGCAGAAATTAGGCCATTCAGCCTTCTCTGTCATGCAATCAAGGCTGATATTTTCCCGCTTTCTCCCAGTAGCCTTTGATCCCCTTGGCAATCACAGACTTATCTATCTCTGTTTTATGTGTATTCATAGACCTGGCCTCCACAGCCTTCTGTGGCAATGAATTCCATTGATTCACCACTCTCTGCTTGAAGAGGTTTCTCCTTACCTCTGTTCTAAAGGGTCTTCCCTTTACTTCAAGACTGTGCCCTTTGGTCCTCACCTCTCCTGTCAATGGAAGCATTTTCCAAACATCCACTCTGTCCAGGCTGTTCAGTATTCCGTGAGTTTCAGTCAAATCCCCCCTCATCCTTCTAAACTCCATTGCGTTTAGTCCCAGAGCCTCAAACGTCCCTCACATGTTAGGCCTTTCATTCCTGGGATCATTCTGGTGAATCTCCTCAGGACCTGTTCCAGGGCCAATAGATACTTCCTGAGATATGGGGCCTAAAGCTGCTCACAGTACTCTAAATGTGGTCTGACCAGAGCATTATAAAGCCTCAGAAGTACATCCCTGCTTCTATACTCTAGTCCTCTTTACAATGACTAGAAATCATTTGACAGAATAGACTTTCCATCCTGAATTGGTGAGAGAGCCAGAGGTGAGATGTTAAGCAGGTCTCTCTGGTAGAGAAAAAAAACACAAAATGACAAGCTGTGTCGGTACAAACATGAAAATACTGCAAAAAATGCTATTTCTTTAAAATGGACTCTTAATGAATTGTTAAAATAACTGCTAAGGGGTCCAGTGATCTTTGCAACTGCAGTGGACTAACATGCTCTGGAAAGTTCCAAATGGAACGGAAATGATCAGGTGATTCTCCCCTTGAATGTACATGCTGTAACAACACTTGGCTGTGGAATTTCACACTCGCCATCATCGAATCATTCTTCAAAACTCTAAGATTGTAGAATTTATAACC
Source organism: Chiloscyllium plagiosum (assembly GCF_004010195.1). NCBI lineage: Eukaryota > Metazoa > Chordata > Chondrichthyes > Orectolobiformes > Hemiscylliidae > Chiloscyllium > Chiloscyllium plagiosum. The sequence goes on from NC_057739.1 coordinate 39,744,847, forward strand.
CAGGATTTGCAGGGGAGTCGATGGTCGAGTGGGATTATCACTGGACTGTTAATCCAGCAGGCCTACGTAATATTCCCAGGCTCTGGGTTCAGATCTGGCCATGTGGGATGTGGAATTAGAATTTTAGAAAGCCTGGGGTGAAGACTCTAATGATGACCATGAATCCATTATCTGTAAAGTCCATCTGGTACACTCATGTCCTTTTGGGCTGGAACTGTCAACCTTACCTGGTCTGGTAAGGTTGACATATGACTCCAGACCCACAGCAACATGGTTGATCTGTAACTGTCCTTTGGGATGAGCAGTAAATGCTGGCCTCACCAGTGATGCCTTCATTCTGTGAATGAGTAAAACATACAAAAATCTATTGAGATCAGTTCTCCAGACGTGAGTTACAAAAGAACATAATTTATTTTCCATTGAATATCATTAGCTTTTGGCAATGTGATTGAAGCTAATTATTTACTGAAAGACCACCATTTTTTCCTCTTGAACAGAGAACAGTACAGCACAGTACAGTCCCTTTGGCCCACAATATTGTGCTAGTCTTTTATCTTACTCTAAGATCATCTAACCGACACACCCTTCATTGTACTAACTTCCATGTGCCTATCCAAGAGTCCCTAATGTGAATCAAAGCTTAATCATCTGATTGGAACTATTCACTGATACTTTTATTCCAAACCCAGAAGAGATTCGGGCAGACTGCAGATTAACAGCGACAATCTCACAGCTGCACAGTGAGATCACAACAATCTGCCTGTCCAGGATTGTGAGGCTTCATAGACTCCTGCTCGATGATTCGGAAGATCTTCAAGTTATCATGTAAAGAGATTGGATGTCCAGTCACAACAGCACCAATGGCTGCCAGCAGGACCTGCTGAACAGTCTTCACTTTGAGAGGACACTGCTGTTAATCACACTGTCGTGTGAATCTAGCTGTGCTTCAGTTAGTATCATAGAACCCCTACAGTGTGGAAACAGGCCTTTCGGCCCATCATGTCCACAGCGACCCTCCTTTCCTGACCCAACCCCCTACCCTATCCCTATAACCCCACAATTCCCATGGCTAATCCACCTGACCTGCATATCCCTAGACTCTATGGGTTACTTAGCACAACCAATCCATCTAACTTGCACACCTTTGGACTGTGAGAGGAAACTGGAGCACCCAGAGGAAACACACACAGACATGGGGAGAACATGCACACAGACAGTGGCCCAAGGGTGGAATTGAACCTGGGTTCCTAGCGCTGAAGGTAGCTGTGCTAACCACTGAGGCTACCATCAGAGTGGGAGATTCCCCCCCTCCTTCACTGGATCTCACAGACATGTGAACTGTGAACTATTCTGTTCAGTTTGTGTACTTGTAAAAGTGCACTACCTTCCCTCATTGCATCAATTTTGAGTGTATGTTGTTGATGTAGTGATAGACTTGGTATAGTGAGTATAGCTGAGTGAACAATCTCCCTTGTTTAATTCCATGAAAGACTATTGTCTATGACTTTTAAATTGACCCCATCTGACACCCATGGCCCAAACTGAAAGAATAATAGTCCTGCCACTGGGTCAAACTTAGTTAGAGACCAAAAAAAACTGCAGATGCTGGAATCCAGAGTAGACAGGCTGGAAGAACACAGCAAGCCAGGCAGCATCAGGAGGTGGAGAAGTCAATGTTTTGGGTAGAAACCTTCTATTGCCAGCCATGCTGTGTTGTTCCAGCCTCTTGCTTGGGTCAGAATTAGGTAACATTTTCCATCCTTTGACCCCTGTCATGTACTCTGTGAATTTTATACATTTCTGCGAGATTGCCTCTCATCCACCTGAAGTATGGAGAATATAGACCACTGTCCTACCATTCAGGCATCATATTAGTATGTGGATAGATTTAATTTTCTGTCTCTCTGATTTACCTGTTCAGCACTTGAGATACTGGTGAGTCCACCAGTGGCAGGTGTAATCAAAACTGCCTTGACTTTACTTTGAAAGCACAAAACAAACACCAGTGATAATTTGGATCTAAGTTGCATTTTGTGTACAGTTCAGGATACCTAATCATTTGAATGATAGGGTCAGAACGAATGATGGAGATAACTTATTATCGCGTTACCTGGCAACAGTTGTAAAGATATACAGCTCCATCTGATGTTCATCAATGCAGAACTGTCTCTCTTTACATTGTCACTGAGAACTGAGATTCACTTTCAGTTTGAATTGTACTCAGACCATGAAAACGCTTTGCAGTGTCTATAATTTAAAAGCACTGAAAATCCCAGTTATAATTAGAGCAATTATTTCTGAGTTCTTTGTAAAAGTGAAACAGCTAATTGCCTCTTTGAGTATCGCCTCTAAAAGTCTGAGTTGAGACGTTATACCTTGACTGAATTCATCATGACACAGTACTGTATTTATGAAAAGTGAATCACCAAGGCATGTAAAACTCCTCTCGTGGTCTATACATTTCTGTTTCTGTGTTTGGGAGGTGATTGCCAGCTTCCCAGTTGGTAACAGCATGTTACTACAGCATCTTTGACCAGAAGAACTCAGACCTGTTTTAAATATTAATGTTGATTTAGGCATGCTGTTAGGCACTGATAGGCTAATGAGGATCAAAATTATCCAGGCTTCCAAATCCAGTTCATTTCTCAGGGTTAAATATTACTCGATAACACTCCTGTGAATCTCCTTAAGTGTAGCTCACATGGAATACAGGGAAAACTAGCCATTTGGATACAAAATTGGCTTGCAGGTAGGAGACAGAGGGTGGTGGTGTAGGGTTACTTTTCAGGCTGGAGGCATGTGACCAGTGGTGTACCACAAGGATCAGTGCTGGGTCCACTACTTTTCATCATTTATATAAATGACTTGTATGTGAATAAAGGAAGTATAGTCAGTATGTTTGCAGATGACACCAAATTGGCGGTGTAGTGGACAGCAAAGAAGGTTACCTCAGATTACAACGGGATCTTGACCAATGGGCTGAGGAGTGGCAGACGGAGTTTAATGTAAATAAATGTGAGGTGTTACATTTTGGAAAGGCAAGTCAGAGCAGAACGTATAAAGGTGTTGTGTATAAAGGTTTATAAAATCAGGAGGGGCATGGATAAGGTGAATATTCAAGGCCTTTTCCTCAGGGCAAATCAGGGCAGAACTTATACACTTAATGGTAAGGTCCTGGGGAGTGTTGCTGAACAAAGAGGCCGTGGAGTGTAGGTTCATAGTTCCTTGAAAGTGCAGTTGCAGGTAGACAGGTTAGTGAAGAAGACATTTGGTACGCTTGACTTTATTGATCAGTGCATTGCATGTAAAAGTTGGGAGGTCATGTTGTGACTGTACAGGATATTGGTTAGGTCACTTTTGGAATACTGCGTGCAATTCTAATCTTGCTGCTATAGGAAAGATGTTGTTAAACTTGAAAGGGTTCAGAAAAGATTTACAAGGACATTGCTAGGGTTGGAGGTTTTCAGCTATGGAGAGAGGCAGAAAAGGCTGGGGCTATTGTCCCTAGAACATCAGAGGCTGAGGGATGACCTTATAGAGGTTTATAAAATCATGAGGGGCATGGATAAGGTGAATATTCAAGGTTTTTTCCCCAGGATTGGGGAGTCCAAACTAGAGGGCATTGGTTTAAGGTGAGAGGGGAAAGATTTAAAAGGGACCTAAGGGGCAACGTTTTCACACAGAGGGTGGTGTGTGAATGGAATGAGCTGCCAGAGGAAGTGGTGGAGACTGGTAAATTACAACATTTAAAAGGCATCTAGATGGGTATATGAATAGGAAGGATTTGGAGGAATATGGGCCAAATGCTGGCATATAGGACTAGATTAGGCTAGGATATCTGTTGGGTATGGATAGATTGGACTGAAGGGTTTGTTTCCATGCTGTACAGCTGTATGATTCTATGATGTTATATTGTTTTTAAAGGTGCCATATAAATGAAAGTTGTTTCAAAGTTGGATGTTAGAGTTTCCCTGAGGGAGTATGCATTACTGTGGCAACCATTCACATTGTAGTCTAGCACTATGGATATTGATGGTTGATGTTCCAATATTCATTCCATCCCGTGGCTAGCCAGGAACCTCGACTGCTCTCATTGCCTGCCATTAGAAGAAGGATTTATAAGTTGATAGTCAATCTGTATGGTGGCTTTATGAGAACACTGTCCAGCCCTGAAGTTGGATTCAAAGATAGAGCTTTTGACTCACAGGTACAGACACACCCTGAGCAACACAACACCTTCAATTTGTATCTCATCACTATCAAAGTGAATTTTTTTTCACAATCTTCTGCCACTTTCTTCCACTATCTATTTCTACCCCTGGAGTGGACTACACTAGAATGAAGTGGATTGGAGTGAATTGGGGTGGACTAGACTGGATTAGACTAGACTGGACTACACTGGGTTAGAGTGGACTAGATTTGACTGGAGTGGACTAGACTAGACTGAATTGGACTAGAGTGGATTAGACTGAATTAGAGTGGATTGGACTGGATTAAACTAGACCAGACTGGACTGAAGTGGATGAGAATGGATTGGATTGGATTAGACTAGACTGGACTTGGATTAAACTAGACTGGACTACACGGACTGGAGAAGACTAGACAGGACAAGAGTGGACTGGATTGACTGGACTGGATTAGACTAGACTGCACTGGATTAAACTAGACTGGACTACGCTGGACTGAAATGGACTAGGTTTGACTGGAGTAGATTAGACTAAACTGGATTGGATTGGAGTGGATTCGACTGGACCAGAGTGGATTCGACTGGATTAAACTAGGTCAGACTAGATTGGAGTGAATGAGAGTGGCCTGGACTGGACTGGACTGGATGAGAGTGGATTGGATTAGACTAGACTGGACTGCACTGGATTAAACTAGACCGGACTACACTGGACTGAAATGGACTAGGTTTGACTGGATTGGACTAGTTTAGATTGGATTGGACTGGAGTGGACTAGACTGGACAGGACAGGACTTGGGTGGACTACAGTGGATTGGACTGGATTAAATTAGACTGGAGTTGACTAGAGTGGACTGGACTGGATTAAAATAAACTGGGCTGGAGTGGACTGGACCATACCAAACTGGACTGGAATGGACTGGACTTCCTGTCACTGGAAAGCCAAGTTCCTTTTGTAACTTCAAAAGCTGGTCAAATAAAGCCTCTCTAACAGGGAGAAGTTTTGAATTGCCTTTTATTTGCAGAACATAAACTGAACAGAAAAAGGCTAATGGGGAGTCAGAAAAGTTGAGTTAAAAGCAAAATGTTTTTTTTTCTCAAACAGACAGATGAGCTTTTTTAGAAGAACTATTGGATAGTTGTTTGGTATCTATGCTCAGTTAGTTCCCAGTGCTCTTTGTTACTTGTACAGTCTGCTTTACAATGCTGAGAGACACACACTCATGTTTTGCATGATAGAAGGAAGATTTTTCTTTCAGATCTTGACAATTGATCTGTCTCCCTGTGGAATTCTGTGGCACCTCTACAAATTTCACTGAAGGGAAAAAGGACACCTTGCTGTCGTATCTAAATGACTGTGCCACTGGGAATTTAACTGACAGGGTTTAATAAATTCTTGTTAAAACATGTTCCCATTGGACGTATCTTCACATTTCAGCATAGAATATTGACAGGGATGAAGTCAGGAATACGGGTTGAAAAGTTGATCCACTACATTACCTTGAAGGATAATGTCACGATTAAACTGCTAATCACTTGTTTGCTTTAAATTCACATCAGAAACACCTGATTTGCTGTAAAGTGCCTCAGGATGCCTTGAGTTTGTGAAAGGCACTATCTAAATGCAAATCTGTCTTGGATGTTGACAGGAGCCTGTCCTGCCCTTACCTGGTACCTGAGCCTTCAATCAGAACTCACTGGCTAGTAACCAGAAACACAACGAAAGTCAACTTTTTCCTCAGCCTAGGACCAATTGTAAAACACAAACTCCTGGATTTGTTTGAGACCAGCTAACTCTGCAACACACAAAGTTCAAACCTGCCACACAATCCTCCCAAACAAAAAGGGGAAGTAATCAGCAGGTCAGGGAGTATCTGTGCAGAGAGAGAGAGAGAGAAAGACAATTTTAGCGGAGTCTTACTTTTGCTTTTGGTGGAGTGCAAGTTAGTACAACTATTTTTTGGCGGATTTTCCAAAATTTTGGGTAACAAGCTTTCTCACTGTATCTCACACCAAACTCACTGTATTATCTAACCACTTCCACCCCACCCCCCAATAACATCCGTTCCATCCAATTCTAGCCCCATCTTACCACACGCTGTTTGTTTTTTATTCACTCCTGGGATGTGGGACTCACTGGCATTTTTTGCCCATCCCTAATTGCCCTGGGGCATTTCAGAGTCAACCACTTTGTTCCCAGAACAACTTGTCATTCACCGCATAGCCCTGAATTGACCCAAATCCCTGGCATTGATGCCATCTTTAAAAGGCCATTCTGGACCTGGACCTGGACCAGCACTGATAGTCTGGGAATATGGTTCCTGCCCCATATGTGGCAAACGAAGTAAATTTAGTGCGGACAGACATTTGCAGGTCGAGCAGGACAGGAGGTTTACTAACTACCTGCAGGACCAGCAGTGGACACCACAATACCAGGCCATTCCAGTCTGATCCAAGGTTAATAACTGGATTAAAGTAGAATTGACCTTCTGGAGGAATGTCCAGCAGTGTAAGGTCAATTATATTCTCCACCCTGCTAGTGTAAGTACTACCATTTTCTCTCCGAGACCTCATACTCACTATCTCTAAAACTGTACCCTCTCCTCACCAAGTCTTACATTAAAACCAGGCTCAATAATACTTGGCACATCTTCAGCACTCAATCTCAGGCACCTTAACCCTCAACACCATTCCTTCTGCCCTACCTACTTGCTCCCAAGGGTAGCAGCTGTGCCACCCATGTTCATCTCCCATTATGCCTACCCTCTCTCATTCCTGGGGGTGACACAGCCCCTTATAATGCAGGAAATGCCAAGGCAGGTGGTGAGATGCCTGACATTCAGTTCCTCATTCTGGATTAGTGATGCTATAAGAGCACAGCAATTCAGGCAGCATCGAATGAGCAGCAAAACCGACGTTTCGGGCAAAAGCCCTTCATCAGGAATAAAGGCAGAGAGCCTGAAGCGTGGAGAGATAAGCTAGAGGAGGGTGGGAGTGGGGAGAAAGTAGCATAGAGTACAATGGGTGAGTGGGGGAGGGGATGAAGGTGATAGGTCAGGGAGGAGAGGGTGGAGTGGATAGGTGGAAAAGGAGATAGGCAGGTCGGACAAGTCCGGACAGGTC
>NC_057739.1:39753162-39786043 GCF_004010195.1 Chiloscyllium plagiosum
TACCTGGACCATCTCTGACACCTCCCTCCCCTTCCTGGACCTCTCCATCTCCATTAGTGACGACCGACTTGACACTGACATTTTTTACAAACCCACCGACTCCCACAGCTACCTGGATTACACCTCGATTTTGCTGCTCGTCGGATGCTGCCTGAATTGCTGTGCTCTTCCAGCACCACTGATCCAGAATATGGTTTCCAGCATCTGCAGTCATTGTTTTTACCTTATTCAGTTCCTCATCCCTTGTGTAGACAGCAGTAATCCCCTTTATGGACGACTTGTTGCTTTCCTCACTGCTTGTCAGATGCATGTCCCAATGTCAACAACTAAGCCTGACTGGACTTTGTGTGAATCTCCCACATTTCTTGCCTTAGTCCACATCGCACAGGCCCCACTCAGACTCTACCCAATGTCCAGGGAATCAAATCCACACCATTACCCACTTAAACATCACAAAGATACATTTGTTTCTGGTTGAAGTCAGTTTAAAGTTGAGAGTTTTACTACGAAAATTCTAATTTGGGAAGTAATCTGAATTAATTTTTGACCTCCTGGTTTAGATTTTACAGTATGTCACTCCCACTCTAACTTCTAATTTTGCTCTTCTCTCTCTCACTCCCCTAGCTCTCTTCGACTTCCCCCAAACCTGTCTATACATCCCCATCCTCTCTCCTCCCCTTTATCTCTCTCTGTCTCCATTCTCTCTCTGCAGCTTCTTTTCTCTCTCTCTCCCTCCTATTCAGTTCTATTTCCTGTTGTGACCAGTCACAATTTCCGTGCTGTTGCATCAGAAAGAATTCGCAAAGACTGATTTTGTGACTTTTTTTTTGGTTTAACTTCAATGAGCCGTGCACTTATCCAGTAAATGATCGAGTAGGTGCTGAAAGCTCTCAAAGTGTCCTCTTGTATTTGAAGGCAAGAAATCAGCAACACCTCATCAAACTGGTTGTTAACTTGTGCAACAGATATAACCAGCACCTTATGCTCAATTTATTGGAAACACGATATTAAGGTGAAGCCCCATAATTTTCCTCAGTAACATTCCTCTCTGTGAAGGAACAGTAATGACATTCATTCTTGGTTTGTCAGGTTGGGATACATTGGAATTCTTTTTAATTAGCAGTTCACCTTGTCATGGAGTTAATCTGCAAAGTGGCACATCTGATTTGTAAGATCGTCACTTTAGTTGTCTTGGTTGGCTGCACTCCAGACTTCACCCTAATGGAATCAAATGTGGATTCGTGAATGGAACGCTAAAAATGAAAATGACCACTGCCACAGAGAGTTACCTTCATCTGTATCCTGACACTAATGCTTTTGAAATATGAAGGCCTCATTTCCCAGTAACACCGAGGTGGCACGGTGGCTCAGTGGTTAGCACTGCTGCCTCACAGCGCCAGGGACCCGGGTTCGATTCCCACTTCAGGTGACTGTCTGTGTGGCGTTTGTACATTTTCCCCGTGTCTGCGTGGGTTTAGATTAGATTACAGTGTGGAAACAAGCCCTTCGGCCCAACAAGTCCACACCGACCCGCCGAAGCGAAACCCACCCATACCCCTACATTTACCCCTTACCTAACACTACGGACAATTTAGCATGGCCAATTCACCTGACCCTGCACATCTTTGGACTGTGGGAGGAAACCGGAGCTCCCGGAGGAAACCCACGCAGACACGGGGAGAATGTGCAAACTCCACACAGTCAGTCGCCTGAGGCGGGAATTGAACCCGGGTCTCTGGCGCTGTGAGGCAGCAGTGCTAACCACTGTGCCACCATGCCGCCCACTACTCCAGGTGCTCTGGTTTCCTCCCACAATCCAAAGATGTGCAGGTCAGGTGAATTGGCTAAATTGCCCGTAGTGTTAGGTGCATTAGTCAGAGGGAAATGGGTCTGGGTGGGTTACTCTTCAGAGAGTCAGTGTGGACTTGTTGGGCCGAAGGGCCTATTTCCATACTGTAGGGAATCTAACCTTTGCAGTAATGTACATTAAGAGTTGCAAGGCGGTCAGGAATGAATAATGGCATGGAACATGACTCAGAGTTAAAGTTTAAGTGATAAAGGTGGAGGCTTTGTGGATCTGATATGAGAATCTCTTCCTTTGCCTTCCGTCTCCACTCCATCTCGCCTCCAATACGACACCTTCATTGACTCTGTAGTGTATCAGTGATCCACTTCGAAGAAACAAAAGGCTGGTCATTGTATTACAAAGAACTTCAACAATATTGAACTCTGAGTGGTTATTCTGATTTCAGCATTCCTGAGTAGCACTGTTCCCTCTTTCACAGAGGTGATCAGATGGGTATTATGTTGCAGAATTAAGCATCAAAATCATTTGGTGAATTACTCCTTCAGAAGGGTCAAATGGCCTCTTTTTGTGCTGCAAGCATTCTGTACTTCTATGCATTGAAACTAGCCTCATACACAACTGAGTCTGAAAAGTTGCTTACTCAACCACAGGATTCAGAATAAGCAGTTTGTGAAGACTTTCCCAGTGCAATGTTGCAAAATTGTATTTCATTTCGGCAAGGTTGCTGTGTTGGTGTCTTAAAAAGAATATTCTGATTCAGTTGTTGAGCCAGCATTTATTAGAATTGAATTAAATCCCCTCAGGGTCATGTGTCTTACATCAGTGAACATGTGTGGGACTCGGAAATGTGGCTGATGAGATTCTATAATAGTAGACCTTTAAGCAGTGTTATTTTGAAGCTGGTTTTTAAACAGAGGAACAGGAAGAAGTCATTCAACCCATCGAGCCTGCCCTTGCATTCAATACGATCATGGCTGGCCAAACACTTCATCATTTTCTCCCAATACCACCCCTGTAACTTGTACCCCTTTGGTAATCAGAAATCCACCTTAAACATACTAAAAAGACTAAACCTCCACAGTCCTCTGTGATTCGGGGATTCCAAACGTTCACAAACCTCTTGGGAGAAAAGACATCCAAATTTCCGACCTGTGTGGCATCCCCTTATTTTTTGAATTGTGTCCCCTGGATCTAGACTTCCCAACCAAGGGGAAAGTGTCTTCCTGCATCTGCCCTATCTCTGCCTTTAAGTATTTTGTATGTTTCAATGAGATCCATCACTCATTCTTCAAAGCTCTAGTGAATAAAACCCCAGTTTGCTCAATCTGTCATCCTAGGACAGTCATGCCATACTGGGAACAAGTTTGGTGAATGTTTGTTGGTCGCCCTGTGTGGCAATAATGTCTTCCTGAGGTAAGGAGACCAAACCTGCACACAGGTGGACTCTAACCAAGCTCCTATACAATTGAAGCAAGACCTCACTACTCTTGTAATCAAATCCTCTTGCAATAGCCTTCCTAATAGCTTGCTGGATCTACATGTTAGTCTACACTGACTCACTAACAATAGGTCCCTTGCTGTTTGTGATAAATGTTAAGTTCTTAGATTTAAATATGTGAGGAATGATTGGGCAATTTACAGACAATACAAAAATTGGGCGTGTAATTGATGTTGAAAAGGATGACCACAGGAAGATATCGATGGTTTGGGTGACTGGGTGGAGAATGGTAAATGGTATTCAATTCAGACAAGTGTGGGATAATGCATGTGGAAAGGGCTAACAAGGCAAATGAATCGACATTAAACAGGTGGATATTGAGAGGAGTAGAGAGGGTGAGAGACCTTGCAATGCATGTCCACAGATCTCTGAAGGTGATTGGACAGGGACATGAGGTGGTAAGGAGAGCGTGTGGTATTCTTTTACTCATTGGATGAGGTATTAAATAAGAACAAGGATGTGATGTTTGGTGGGGGGGGTATATAAGACACTGATCAGGCCACAGCTGGAGTTTTGGATTCAGTTCTGGTCACCACATTACAGGAAGGACATAGTTGCTCTAGAGAGAGTATAGAGGAGATTTAGCAGAACGTTCCTTGAAAATTCCAGATGTCAGGAAAGATTGGTTCAATTTCCTTAGAATAGAGGAGGTTGAGGGGTGACTGAATTGAGATGTGCAAAATAATGGGTGAGGGGGCTTGGATAGAGTGGACAGGGAGCACGTCCCTTAGTGAAGCGCTCAGTTAGCAGGGGCTGCAGATTATTGGTGAATGGTAAAAAGATTAGAAGGGATATGAAAAAAAGCCTTTTCACCAGGAGGCTGGTTGGTGTCTAGAATGTACTGTCCAGCTTTAGTGGTTGAGATGGAAACCCCCAACTCACTGAAAAGGACCATGAATCTACACCTGAAGTGCTGGAACTGGCAAGGCTATGGACCAGGAGCTGGAAGGTGGATTAGACTGGCAACTCATTTATTTAGCTGTTGTAGACACAATGGGCAGAATGACCTCTTTGTCTGCTGTATCTTTTCTGTGGTTCCATAAGTCCTCTGGATAGTCCGCATACGCAACCACAACATTCAAAATAAGCAGTTTGTGAGGAATCCCCTAGCACATTGTCGCAAAATTGTGTTTCATATCAGCAAGGTTGTTCTGTTGGAGTCTTAAAAGGCACATTCTGTTTCAATTGTTGAGCATCCAACATTATTCTGGCACGTGAGAAATTAGTTTTTGGACATAGTTTAATCAGGTTGATTGGCATAATTCGTCTCTCATTTTAATTTGACATTTGTAACAGTTGCACTTACACCTAATGTCCTACCAGAAACCTGCAGGTGTAAGAATCAATGATTTGATTTAATATTTTAGTAGCTTGCTGGTTTTAAAAGTGAATAAAGGAGTTTTTTTCATGTTTGCAAAACTGACTGTAGGGTTTCTAATGAAAACTGAATTCTAAATGAAAATTGCAATCCATGATTACTGATTTTGTGAGATACCACTAGATGGCCCCCAATTGCTGTTCACGTTGCCTAGTTTTTTAGGCAGTCCAGAATTAAAAATATCCGCCTATTAATTTTTTCAATGTTTTAAAACAGACTAAATTCCCAAATTGTATAAATATACTGTAAAATTATAAATAATCATCTGGAAGTGACCATCATCTCAACACGAGATCATCAAACCATCAAATATTTACTACTATTGCTTAACTGCAGTGCAATCAATTAAGTCAAAGTCATTTAAGTAAAGCATTACTAACCTAATTTTAAGGTAAGTGTTAAATTTCTACTTTGCCGTGTGGTTGTTGCATTTTTCCAAGTGGTTTAATTAAATGTTGAAAAACAATGGAATGTCAGTAGTGTGTAACAAAGAATATGGATACGCTGAAATGACAACACAGAAACCAGTCGTGCAGCCTAACTTGTCAGTGCAGTTCTTTATCCTCCATATTAGCATTAAGTCTAATCTCAAGTTTGTCCTGTTCCCAAATCTTTTATTCTCCACTCCTTTTGATTACTTGTCTATCCTTTTCTTAAATATTGACATGGCCACTAACTCCGACATTCCTCACTACCCTCTATATACAAAACAAAACGTTTATTTCTCCTTGATCCAACATCGATTTCATTTCATAGGATATCCATGTTCAACTGTTCTTGACTCGCTAATTGCTAGCAAGTGTCTACTTTTTCCCATCTTTATCCTACTCCAACCTATTGTATATTTCAAATACTTCTATCAAATCAGCATATAACATCCTTTGTTCAAGTGAAAAATAGCCTTAATAATTCGTGTTTTAATAAAAAGTGGAGTATTTTTGTAAATTTTCACGATACGTTCTCTTCAAAGTCTTTCCTATATTGCAGAGTGCAACCTGAACAGTGTGTTCAAATTGTTGTTTTGTGTAACATTGTGAGAGGTTTTAAAATGTTTGTTATGGTTTGGGACTGTACCTTTAACTAAGGGCAAAACGAAGGGGGTTATATGATATGCCCTGAAGTCTGGCCGACAGCAGGAATGATTTGCTAAAGTTTGAAAGATGTGTGGGTTACTTTCCTGGAAAGAAACTGTCAGGAATTTACTCTTGGAGACCATGACAGCAGCAGTGGTTAACCTGCTGGACTCCATAGGAGAAAGTAAGGACTGCAGATGCTGGAGATCAGAGTTGAGAGTGCGGTGCTGGAAAATCACAGCAGGTCAGGCAGCATCCGAGGAGCAGGAGAATCGACTTTTCGGGCATAAGCCTTTCATCAGGAATTCTCAATCCCGATGAAAGGCTTATGCCTAAAATGTCGATTTTCCCACTCCTCGGATGCTGCCTGACCTGTGCTTTTCCAGCACCACACTGCTGGACTCGATAGCCTTAAGGAGGTATTGAGAATGCTGTCTTGTAAATACTGTGCTTTAAACCATCCATTCATTTCCAAAATAAAAGAGAGGCTCTTCAGGATATCTGATCAGCATTTCTACCTGGATACAAGACCCAGCTGATTCACATTACTGTGGAACTATACCTCAAGATGGGAGAGTTTCAAAGACAGTTTGGAACCTCACATCATGTAAAAAAGGATCCAGGAGAGAGAGAGCTTTTCTGGTGTACCTCACAATTAGATGTCAGTATACCTTTAAGAGGTGTGCTCATGATATTATCATTGCACTATAGCATGTGACCTAAGACTCTACGTTAACTAATGTAAATATGTAACTTATTGTAACTGAACAGCTTAATATTACACCAGAGACTGAAGGGCCTCTGGCTGTAATATGTGTATATATTAGGAGCTGCAATAAATATCTGATGAATCTTTTAATACCACGCTACTCACCAGTAGTTCTTATGTCACAGGAGCTAACTTAATTAATGCTGTGTTTGGTACAAATACCATGCGCGTAGCAATACCTACACCTATAGTGGCAATTCAGGAAGAAACTAGACGACAATTATCTTGTTTGTTTACAATGTAGGAATATAAATGGAAGCTCTTCATTGGATGGAAAAGATCAAATATATTTGAAAAGAGGCTGTGAAATCCTCCCAGCTAGTACTGGAGGGAGAATCACAAGGTAAAAACCCTTACCATGAAAGTCAGTTCTTGGGTTTAAAGTTATGAATCTGAGAAAGGAAAGGAATGGAAGTAATTTCTTGGGAGCCAAAAGTTACTTTATGGAACCCTTACAGTGCGAAAGAGGCCATTCGGCCCACCAAGTCTACACCGACTCGTCAAAGAGCATCACATCCCGTCCCTGTAACACTACATTTCCCATGGTTAATCCACCTAACCTATGCATCGTTGGACTGTGGGAGAAAATCCGAGCCCCTACAGGAAACCCATGCAGACACAGGAAGAATGTGCAAACTCCACATAGTCGCCCAAAAGTAGAATTGAATCCAGGTCCCTGGCACTGTGAGGCAGCAGTGTTAACCACTGAACCACCATAAACTGGCACCCTAAACCAGGCTGGATCTGTGAAAATCTAATGACAACAATTCAGTTGTCATTCAGGGCAATGTAAGGTGTACCTGTGAAGTGGGTTAGTTTGTGTTAAAAATAGACTGTTTAATGGATAAATTGGCCTCAACAATAGTTGAGACTTGATCAATCTTTGAAACTTTAATGTCTGTCTGAGTGCCTGAGTTTCAGATGGTCCAATTGGAATCCCAATCTGAAAAAGATGCCAAGCCAAGCAGCAAATATATGGGACTCCCTGTAGCTCCAGCCCTTGACTTTGACAAATGATCAGGCAATATGTTGGCAGATAAATAGAAAATGGTATTGTATGTTGGCAATGAGATTTGAAATTTCTGAATCACAATCAAACTTTTGGCATCTCGGGCAGGATATTTCAAGTTTTTGAAGCTCATGGAATTCTTTTGTAATTTTCTTCAAAGCTTATGCCCACGATGCATAAATGTCCTTGGTATTGACAGATTATATAATTTTCATATACATGGCTGGTTATATGCTTATGAGCTTGTTTTGAACTGCACTTTTCTTTGAGAACAGTTGAAAGAATCTAATTGGCCCATACAAAATCACAAGTGATCTGGACAGGGCAGATAGGGAGAAACTACTCCCACTTGTGGAAGGAGTAAGAACCATAAGAAACCGGTATAAAATGATTGACCCAGGAAGCAATGGCAACACGAGGAAAGATATTTAACACAGTGAGTGGTTCAAATCTGGAATCCTTTGCCTGAGAGTGTAATCAAAGCAGATTCAACCATGGCTTTCAATGCAGAATTAGACAATTATCTGACCAGGAAAGGTTTGTAGGGCTATGGTGAAAAGGCTAGATAGTACAGCAAAAGTAACCTCAGTGGGCTGATAACCACAAGATCAGCACTAATGCTTCTGCAGACATCCCACCATGCCCACTAGTGCATCTAGCTTCAATTGATAAGCCTACAAGTAAAAGTTAGTCTCAGTAATGATAAACCATGAAGCTATCATAGAATGTGTAAAATCTTACATGTAAACATGTAAAAACTCAGCAGGTTCGCCAATATCTCATGTTTTGGGAAAGAAATCCGCCATTTTTACCTGATCTGGCCTTCAAAATTCAGTTTACTCTTAACTGCGGTCTGAAATCATCGAATCCCTACAGTGTGCAATCAGGCCATTCCGCCCATCGAAACCACAGTGACCTTCCATACAACATCCCACCCAGATGCATCCCCCCTACCCTGTCCCTGTATTTCTTATGGCTATCCCACCCAACCGACACATCCCTGGATGTTATGGGGGAATTCAACGTGGCCGATCCACCTATTCTGCACATCTTTGGGCTGTGGGAGACAAGCGGAGCACCTGGTCAGATAAAGGGAGAACGTGCAAACTCCACACAGACAGACAGTCACCTGAAGATGAAATCATAGCTGGGTCCTTGGCACTGTGACGTAGCAGTGCTAACCACTGAGCCACCGTGCTGCCCCTAAATTGTCCAGCAAGGCATTCAGTTCAAGGGTAATTAAGTACAGGAAACAAATGCTGGCCTTGTTAGTCACACCCACATCCCATGAAAGAATAAAATGTGGGGAGGACTCCATGGATAAATTGCCATTGCTGAGAGCTAACACAGGCACCATGGGCAGAGTGGCCTTTATCTGAGATGTACAGAGCAACCTCGATTATCTGAAAGACATGGGTGGGGGTATTTCATTCAGTTAATCAAATGCCGGATAATCGATCCCGTATATTTTAGTTAGCCAACCACCGGGACCTTGCGATCTTCTTTGAATAATCCGAAATTCGGTTAATCGAATGCCGGATAATCGAGGTTCCTCTGTAATCAGTCCCTGCTCCACATTTTCCATTGATGAAGGAGATGAAGGGCCAATTGAGGAAGGATTCACAAGAAGCTGAATCATTGGAGCTGTGAGAATTCCTTCAAAAACCATAACAGCAACAGAAGTAAAATGAAGTTTAAAATTTCCCAGGTGAGCCGCTTAAAATGCTCTTAACCTTCGCTTGAATACACAACTAAAATCTAATCAGAACTCCGAGTATAACCAGTGATTTCTAACCATTTTTTATTCAATATATTTTGTTACAATTTGATATCTGAATCATAACGAATTATGGATAGTGGTGACCAGTCAGGCAGTGATTCATTGAATGTTCTTCGTGGCCAAGAATGTAACTGTGCAGTGAAAGACAGTTCTGCTTTATGAGGGGGATGAGCCCTGAAATGGCAGTTCAAATACAGGCTAAAAGAGGATTAAATTGTTTTGTGGTTTAATGACTTGGCAAATAATTTAAGGATGGTACCTTGCTGACCACCCTTTTGAAGTTCAATAGATTAATGTGTGTTAAATCGAAAACAAAATAAACAAATTGATAGTGCACATGTAAGTTTTTAAAAATGTATTAACGGGATGAGGCATCACTTTCCAGGCCAGCATTTATTGTCCCTCCCTAATTGCCCAGAGAGCAGTTAAGTTTAAACAACATTGCTGTGGGTGTGGTGTCACTTGTAGGCCAGACCAGGTAAGGATGGTGGTTTCCTTCCCTGATGGACTTTAATGAATCAGAAGGGATCTTCCTGACAATTGACAATGGTCATCATTGAGCTCATAATTCCAGATATTTTCTTCATTGAATTCAAATTCCACCATCTGCTGTGGTGGGATTTGAATCTAGGTCCCCAGAGCATATCTCTGCATTAATAGTGATGATACCAGGAGGCCATCGCCTCCCCTAAAATCAGTATAAGTTACAAAATAAATAAATAAAAATAAATAAATATGATCAGATAGCCATTGCAGTGATGAGGCAGTAGGATGACAAGCATTTAGTCCTGAATATTAAGGGGTACATGTCAAGAAGAATAGAATTAAAAATCACACAACACGGGTTATAGTCCAACAGGTTTAATTAGAAGCACACTAGCTTTCGGAGCAACACTCCTTCATCAGGTGAGCACTATCACCTGATGAGGTGGAAGCACACTAGCTTTTGGAGCGATGCTCCCTCATCAGGTGATAGTGCTCACCTGATGAAGGAGTGTTGCTCCGAAAGCTAGTGTGCTTCCAATTAAACCTGTTGGACTATAACCCGGTGTTGTGTGATTTTTAATTCGTACACCCCAGTCCAACACCGGCATCTCCGAATCAAGAAGAATAGAAAGTTAGGTAAAAGTGGAGAGCTAGCTCTGTTAATCAAGAATGGCTTTGGTGGAATAGTTAGCGATGCTCTTAGTTCAAGGTGTAGAATTGGTTTGGATAATGGTGAGGAATAGTAGGTCTGTGGACCCCCTAACAGTAACCACATTATGGTGCAAAGTATACAAGTATTATTGGGCGCTTGTTACATAGTGATGGCAATAATCATGGATAACTTTAATCTACACATAAACTGGAAGTCTCAGATTGACAGGAGTAGCCAGCTATGAAATTAATATAATGCTTTTCAGATAGGGCAGCACATTCTGAGACCAGCTGATATTAGGTTGCTACTGTGTAATCAAGGTCAAAAAGTGCTGGAAGAACACAGCTGGTCAGGCAGCATCCAAGGAACTGGAGAGTCAACGTTTCAAGCACAAACTCTTCATCAGAGAAGAAGGAAGAGAGCAAGTAAAATGAGTGTTTGAACTCTGAGAATGGAGAATTAGTAGGAGATAATAAGGAAATAATAGGTGAAACGAACAAATCTTTTGCTTCTGGTTGTAGCTGTAAGTCAGCTAGTGAAGGGAGAGAGGAATTTGGTGCAAAACAAACTCTTGGACTGATAAATCTGCAGGTCCTGATGGATCTCATCCTAGATGGCCAATGGTAGATACCGTTGGTATTAATTTTCCAAATTTCATGCAATTCTGGAAAAGCTCAACCAGACTGGAAATTAGCGCAGAAATTGCTGGTGAAACTCAGCAGGTCTGGCAGCATCTGTGGAGAGAGAAAGCACAGTCAATGTTTCAGGTCTAGTGATAGTTCTTCAGAAATGACTCCCACCATGCTTGTTTTCATCAGGCCCAATGGGATTGATCCCATAGGGTGCTTCATTTCCCTCCCCCCATCCCTAACTTAGGTTTGCTAATTCCTCTGAGGGGAATTTCTTCTCATGAGGTCCTACTTTGGGGCAGGCATCCCTGAGTGCTGGAGGCTAATCGGAATCTGGTGGCCCTCCAGTTATGGCAGCACCATTGGGAGTGGTGGCCACTGCCGGTACTGCAGGAGGTCGACCAAGCACAAACTGATGCAGCCCCAGACAATGGGTGAGTGGGATGGGCTTACCAGAGCCAAACTGTCAGATGCTGACAAGGATGGGGGTGTAGGAGAAGGTGATTAGTATTTGGGAGAGGCTGGGGTCTGCAGATGTGGGCAGCCCATCACTCTGGCAGGTATAGGCTGCCAAGGAGAAGGCAGACACTGTCTCTAAGCTGTTTTATACCCATGAAGATGTATTAGGTGTCAGAGTCCCAGTGAACTGCTGGTTAAATTTGAGGGTCTTAATTGACCTAAGAGTACGGACTCTGTGTCCTGGACCAAAACAGAGAGAGTTAGGGAGGAGGCGGTAGCATTATCCCTTATCTGTCTTCCCAAACACATTGTCTCCTCCCCTCCAGTCTAGGCACACCTCAAAGACCACTGCCAAGCATGGACTTGGTTGGGGGAAGGGGAGCGGGGTAATCATTAAACTTTGCTCAGACCTCGCTACATAATCTCACCTGACAAATTGGATGCAGTGCTGAGGGAACACTGCACTGCTATAGGTGAATCCCTCACATGAGATGTTAAGTTCAGGACTTATTTGCCTTCCCAGGTGGGTATAAAAGACTCAGTTGCACTATTTTCCTGATGAAGAGCTTATGCTCAACACTTCGATTGTCCTGCTCCCTGCTGCTGCCTGACCTGCTGTGCTTTTCTAGCACCGCACTCTCGACTCTGATCTCCAGCTCTATTTCCCTCTATTTCGATCAATAGCAATTCTGGGTGTACTGTCCAACATTTATCCCTTGACCAACACCGTTTGAGCTGATTGATTGGTTACTTTTCTTACTACTCTCACTGTGTTCAAGGTGGTTCCTACATTTTCGTACATAGAGTGGTGGGTAGACTGTAAAGCAAAGTCTCCCAGACATTTTCTCGCTGAGACTCCCGTTTTGCGCCAAGTGGTCATGCCCTCCAGGTCAGGTCAGCAGGGAGGAGAAGGTAGGCACCCTGGCAAAATGAAAGTCGTCTGTCAGAGTGTAAACACAGCCTTTTTATAACTCACCCAGAGCTCCACAACAGCCATTTCTCCCTTGGACATCCCCACTTGGGGGTCTTGACCCCTACTTTGGGAAATCCTGGTTTAATAGTCATCAGATGGCTGGAAGAACCTTTGTGAGATTGTAAGAATTGTTACATCAGTGTAAGTTCCTACTTTGTTTTTGACTAAATAGATATGATGCATGTTATGACTGTTAATGCATAATACAGATTACAACACTTGACAAAAGTTCCGTGTCATCACTGCAGGAAGATCCATTTAAATGAGAACAACTTGAAATACATTTTGAGTAGGTCAGTTATCCAAATATTTACATTGTTTCCCAGACTAAGTGCCCCTAAAAAATATAAAACCACTTTTGTTTACCATTCAGTCAGAATATCAAATAAGCCAATAGATTTTCAGCAAGTTTGTAATTTCATACGTATTTACACACAAATAATAGAAACAAAACAAAACTTTATATCCATGTTTATTACATCAGAAATGGGGGGAGCTAATTCTTTGCCAAGTGACAGCCTCCTTCCAAAGGACAACAATAGGAACAACATTGACATTTATCCCATCCTCCATTTTAATACAAACTTCCCAACTGTCCAGCCCCAACCATCCCCATTGCTAGTTGTTGGTGACATTAGCCATCGATTTCATGCTGTTGGATTTAAGGTTTTTCAATAGCCACTGAATTGGCAAATAACATGGGCAGCTCAATGTCATGAAGGCTGATTTATAGAGACATAGAAACGAAGGGCCATTCAGTCAATTGATCCTGCTCCAATATTCAATATGGTCACGGCTCATCCTCTGCCTCAATGCAATAATGCTGCTTTCCTCCCACAGCCCTTTAAAATCTAAAAATGTAATTCTCTCTTTTCTAATTATATTTAGTGACTTAACTCCACAGGCTTCGAGTCATAGATTCATAGAAACAACACAGAAACAGACCCTTCAGTCCAACTTGTCCATGCCAACCAGACATTCTAAATTAATCTAGTCCCATTTGCCAGCACTTGGCCCATATCCCTTTAAACCCTTCCTAATCATATGTCCATCCTTTTAAATGTTGTAATTGTACCAGCCTCCACCACTTCCTCTGGCAGCTCATTTCATACACACACCACCCTTTGTGTGACTAATTGGCCTGAGGTCCCTTATAAATCTTTCCTCTCACACCTTAAATTCATGCCCTTAAAATCCCTGACGCTGGGGTAAAAGACCTTGGCTATTCACCTTATCCATGCTCCCCATAATTTTATAAACCTCTACATGGTTACCCCTCAGCCTCTGATGCTCCAGGGAAAACAGCCCCAAACTTTTCAGCCTCAAACCCTGGCAACATCCTTGTAAATCTTTTCTTAACCCTTTAAAGTTTCACAACATCTTTTATAAAGCAGGAAGACCAGAATTGACCACAGTATTCCAGAAGTGGCCTGATCAATGTACAGTACAGCTGCAGCATGACCTCCCAACTCCTACACTCAGTGCAATGGCCAAACAAGGCAAGTATACCAAATACCTTCTTCACGACCTGAACATACACTCCAAGATCTTTTGGTTTGGCAACACTTCCCTGGGTCTTACCATGAAGTGTTTTAGTCCTGCCCTGATTTGCCTTTCCAAAATGAAGCACCTCACATTTATCTAAATTAAACTCCATCCACCACTCCTCGGCCCATTGGCTCATCTGATCAAGGTCCCATCATAATCTGAGGTAACCTACTTTGCTATCCACTACACCACCTACGTGGTGTCATCTGCAAAATTATGAACCATACCTCCTGTATTTATGCTTCTGTGTTAGAGGATGTTTCTGGTAAAGCTTTATTGCATACCGTCCCTGAGATAGCAACTCTGACTGCAACGGACCCACATTCATCTGAACTAAATGTTTCCCTTTGATGTACCTATAAAAGCTTTTCAATATTTGTGGGGTTTTATTGCTAGATTGCATTTATAATCTTCAAGGCAACATTTGATTTGACATTCAGAAGCTTGAGGAATAATAGCTTGGACTTTATCTTTGCCAATCCAATCATACATGACCGATCTTGGTGAGTAAAAAATTCTTAAGAAATAATGAACCAATATTTTTCTCTCCCATGGGCTCTAAAGTCCAGAACAGAGGGCAATCTCAGTAATAATGATGTGCTTTTGGTTCCATTCCAACAGAAGCCCAAAGAGCAGAGAAGAAATCAAGATTAATACAATTAAACATGAATTTGCAATTGCAATAATTACACAGTCTGATGGAAATGGATCTTTAACCCCTACTGTTCGGCTGGCATTTTAAAAAAAATCCAACATTCTGGTGCTCAGTAATTGCTGCAAGTATTTCCTTGACATACTCATTTAATTCCTTAGTTGTCAGCTCGAGTGGCCAGGTAGCCTTTGCAAATGGGATTGCTTTCAAAAGTATGTATTGCTTAATAGAACTATTCATGCTTACTAAAACGTTTGCTGCACTTGATCAAGAGGGGCTGGTGAATTGTGGACGCAGAAGCAGACAGACCTAAGTCACAGAATCCCTACGGTGTGGAAGAAGGCCATATGGCCCATCAACTAGGAGAAAGTGAGGATTGCAGATGCTGGAGTTCAGAGTTGAGAGAGTGGTGCTGGAAAAGCACAGCAGGTCAGGCAGCATCCGAGGAGCAGGAGAGTCGGCATTTCGGGTAAGAGCCCTTGTTTCCTGATAATCGACTCTTAGTTTCATATTCTTGAAAATTGATTTTGCATTCTACCATCTGCCATTGGCAGGATGTGAACCTGGGTCCACAGAACATCACGTGGGTCTCTGGATTAATAGTCCATTGAAAATACTACGAGACCATTGCCTCCCTCTTGTTTTCTGATAATTTACTCTTAATTCCAGATTCTCTAAAATTGAATTTGCATTCCTGATGAAGGGCTCTTCTCTGAAACGTCGAACCTTGACAGAAGAGGAAGGGAATTGCAATATTAGTCAAGAACTCAAGTAGAGCAATGAGTAGGGATAATGTCCTGGAAGGCTCATCAAATGAGACCATTTGGCTAGAAAAAAAAAACACAAAAAGGGCAAACACTATACAGTGTTTGTACTATCTCTCTCTCGATTCTATGATTACAGTTGTAAACACAATATCTTTCAATGATCATCTTTTTATACATTTACAAAGCTACATTGGCACAGACAGGAGCTCTTTGAATTTTAAACTGTGCTCTAGTCTGCCAGATTTATTTTCCAGTATTAAGTACTAGAATCTTTACATTCCCTCCCAGCATGGCCAATCCACCTAAATTGCACATCTTTGGAGGAAACCAGAGCAACTCACACAGACACAGGGAGAATGTGCAAACAATCACCCAAGACGAGAATCGAACCTGGGTCCGTGGTGTAGTTAGGCAGCAGTGCTAACCACTGAGCCACCATGCTGGGCCAATCAAAATCATTTTGATCATACCCAATGCATCAATGACAAAAACTGAAACACTAAAGTCATTTATTTTTATTTTGAATTTTAAATGTAAGAATGATCAGTGGGTGATTGATATTACTCTTGTATCTGCAAATTTAATTTTGACGTTTGCCTGATGGAAAATCATTTACAGCTTCAGATGTTCTTTAAAGTTGCATTGGCCTCCAAAATCTCGTTTTTTAAAAATGTGACTTGGCATGGATGGCTGCTTTAATAAAGAAAACACAATTGATTGTATTACTGAATCTATTTTACTGGATTCAAACTGTCACAATAAAAAAAGAGACAATTATTTTGACAATGATATACAACATAATTTGAGACACTGTTTGTTGAGTTAGTCATATTCTGACTACATGTTGCAAATAATACCAAGGCAGTGATCACGGGCAATACTTCAAAAGTGCAAAGTCGTGACGATTTTAAGGTCATAATTCATCTGGTATTGTGTGCTGAGCCATTTCCTTTTGGCTTTAAGCACTGACCTATTTGCTGAAATTGCTGAAGGTCAGCTTTTCAGTAAAATTGATGTCAGTGAAGTCTCTTTCCAGATGAATGTAGACCCTGAATTTAAAAGAATGAGACACAATCTCATTGAACCGTATAGGATTCTTAAGGGGCATGACAGGGAAGACGCTGAGAGGGGGTTTCCCATGGCAGAGTCTAGGACCAGAGAGTGCCAATTTAAGACTGAGATGAGGAGGAATTTCTTCTCTCAGGGAGTTATGATTCTTTGCCACAGATGAGTGTGGGGGCAGAGTCCTTAAGTATATTTAAGGCTGAGACAGACAGATTGGTGAGCAGTCGGGGAATTAATGGTCACAGGGAAAAAGCAGGAAAGTGGACGTGAGGAATGTCAGATCAGCTCTGATTCTACTTAATGCTAGAGCAGGCCTACTCCTGTT
The DNA here is from genome assembly GCF_004010195.1 of Chiloscyllium plagiosum. Taxonomy (NCBI): domain Eukaryota; kingdom Metazoa; phylum Chordata; class Chondrichthyes; order Orectolobiformes; family Hemiscylliidae; genus Chiloscyllium; species Chiloscyllium plagiosum. Next base: position 39,770,033 of record NC_057739.1, read on the forward strand.
GCTATTTCATATGGTCTTAAGGTCCAAGTAACAGAAATACTTGAAAATTGTAGCACGTGAAGGACCATTCAAATGCAAGAGGCTTCCATTTGGAATCACATCTGCACCTGCATTATCCCAACCTGCCGTGAATCAGATTTTAAATGGTTGGAAGATTTCTGGTGCTAAGTGAAAGTGAGGACTGCAGATGCTGGAGATCAGAGTCAAGATTAGAGTGGTGCTGGAAAAGCACAGCAGGTCAGGCAGCATCCGAGGAGCAGGAAAATCGACGTTTCGGGCAGGAGCTCTTCATCAGGAAGCTTTCTGGTGTTACCTAGATGATACTTTAGTCATGGGCGGGAATGAGTGAGAGCATCTCTGCGATTTTAGATACTACTCTGCAGAGACTTGAAGATATTGATCTAAGAATCAGAAATGTATTTTATTAAACCTACCCCTGAATATTTAGTCCATGTCCTTAATATTCAGTGACTGCAAAAGTCGCCTTCAAAAGGGAAAGCCACAACTGAGGCACCGGTGCTCCCATCACCGGGAAAATATCAAAATGGCATAACGTGAGCCGAAGAAGCCAAGCAAGATGTTGGCTTGTTCTTAAGTTGTATACACTTGCTATGAAGAACATGAGAAGACAGGTTTGACATCTATTTGGAAAGGCAAGGACTGATTAAGGATAGTCAACATGGCTTAGTGTCTCACTGACTTAATTGTACTTTTGGAAGAGGTGACAAAGAAGATTCAAGGCAGAGTGGTAGACATTGTTCACAGCAAGGCATTCAACAAGGTTCTGCATGGTAGATTAGTTAGCAAGGTTAGACCACTTGGGATCCAGGGGGAGCTAGTCATTTTGATACAAAATTGGCTTGAAGGTAGGAGACAGAGAGTGGTGGTAGAGGGTTGTTTTTTGAACTGAAAGCCTATGATCAGTGGTGTGTTACAAGAATCAGTGCCGGGTTGTTTTAAAAAATTCTCAAGGTCAGGTTCGTAGGAGAGTAGTCTGACACAGAACAAACAGCCAAGAGGCGAGTCTGCTAGAATATAAGTGTTTTATTCCCCGCAGCGTCGCCACAACCAGGTCTCATACTTACAACGGGTCTGGCTTATACTCACTCTACATGTTACCGGAACTGGGAGCCGTCAGTTCTCGTAGAGCGGTTGCCAACAACCCACGCTCGGCGGTTAAACGTAACCCCGGAGCAGACTCACCGAACTGGAGACTTTTCCAGCTTTTTATTCTTTTCCAGATATAAACATTCATGTGAACAGCAGAGCAAGGCTAAAAAACATATTCCATTCTGGTTACATACAGATAAGAAGATTCACACGGGGAGGTGTGTAATAAGATTCACACGGGACTAAGCGACACCTTCCATTTTCGGTTAGATTCACACATGTATTGGGACACAATTTTAACCCTTTCACCACATTCCACTGCTTGGCCCAATACATGTGTTACATTATGATTCACACATGTATTGGGACATAATTTTACACCACACGGGTCCACTGCATTTTGGCTATTATGTAAATGATTTGGATGTGAATATAGGAGGTATGGTTAGTAAGTTTGCAGATGACACCAAACTAGGTATTGTAGTGGACAGTGAAGATGATTATCTCAGAGTACAAGGGACCTTGATCAGATAGGCCAATGGGCCAGGGGTGTCTGTTGAGTTTAATTTAGATAAATGTGAGGTGTTGCATTTTGGTGAGATTAATTAGGACAGGACTTATACAGTCAATAGTAGCGTCCTGGGGAGTGTTGCCGAACAAAGAGACCTGGGGTGCAGATTCATATTTCCTTGAAAGTGGAGTTGCAGGTAGATAAGGTGGTAAAGAAAGTATTTGGAATGCTTGCCTTCATTGGTCAGAACATTGAGTACAGAAGTTAGAATGTCACGTTGTAGTTGTATAGGAGATTGATGGTGTGTATAATTCTTGTTGCCCTTCTATAAGGAAGAACGTTGTTAAACCTAAGACAGTGCAGAAACCATTTACAAGGATGGTTCTGGGATTGGAGGGTTTGAGCTATAGGGAGAGGCTGAGTAGGCTGTTGTCTTTTTCCCTGGAGTGTCAGAGACTGAAGGGTGACCTTATAGAGGTTTATAAAATCATAAGGGGCATGTATAAGATGAATGGCCAAGGTCTTTTTCCCAGCATAGGGAAATTCAAAACTGTGGGACATAGGTTTAAAGTGCAAGGGGTAACCTTTTCACACAGAGGGTGTTTCATGTATGGAACAAGCTGCCAGAAACAGTGGTGGAGGCTGGTACAAGTACAACATTTAAAAGGCGTCTGGATGGGTATATGAATAGGAAGGGGTTAGAGGGATATGGGCCAAACGCTGGCAAATGGGACTAGGTCAAGTTGGTGTGGATGAGTTGGACCAAAGGGTTTGTTTCCACCATGCACATCTTTATGACTGCAAGATAAATTTATATAGCTATGAATTATTTTATTTTTAAACATTGTTTCAAAAGTAGGTGATGAATGGGTGCACAATTAATGCATGGTATGTGTTTTAAGAGGTAAGGTATGTTCATAGAGATGAGGTTAGAAATGCTGCCACCAATCCTCCTTGTTATCCTAATTGATGGGACATAGTGTAGCAAGTGGTGACACATTAACCACAAATACATTTTTGGCAGAAGTAGCTCATATATGAGTAACAATAAGCAGTTTCTAGTCATTTGGTCACAGAGAACTCTATTATTACTCCAAATGATGCACTTCTCAAAGATTTCTAGCTTGCACTCATTAGGACAACTTGCAAGAATACAAACAAATAGAGAAAAACATTTGTACTGTATGAGAGGAGAATGCTGATTGGCTGGCAAGTGGACTGTGACTGACAGTGTTGCCATCAATAATGCACTAATAAATGACGACTGACAGTTTACTTCCAAGTTTTGCTGCTGTCAAGCCAAACAAAAGTGCTACCTGTCACACAAATAAATAATGTGGTAGGTGAATTTTAGTGCCAGTGTAAGGCCAAATATCTAGGCCATCCATCCCAAAGACTGGTTTATCGTTGCAACAGCATATTCCTTTGGCTGTTCACAACAAGCAAGGTACTGATTATATCCAAGCGGGCTGTACTTGCAAAGCTAACAATCCAGTGCCCAAAAACATGCGATTTCTTGATTGGACAGCATTTGCTAAGTAATCCGAATATGGCAAGAATTATACTCATAACACATTTACAATTATCAGTTCAGCTCACTTGCATCTATTGGAAGCTACACTAACTAAGAGCCAAGGCCCAGTTGTTTGCTGACAGAGGGCAATGTACGCACACTGTTTCAACATAAAATAGGTGACAGACATTCATTTCTCAAGCCAATGCCTTATCAAATCAGACTTATTTGCTTGCTTTAAAACTTAAACAAAGCTTGGATGTTAATCATCCATCATCATTAACTGATGTATTCTCTCTGGCATCGCTTCTGCCAATTAGAGACCTCTTACACTGAAACATTTACAAGGGAAATATACTATTACTTCACTGTTATATTCCTTGCGATTTGCCTTGATGAGTGCAGGACAAAATGATTTGATAAAATATATTTTTTTCAGCAATACTAAGTTGACCTCCACTATCACCTGATGAAGGAGTGATGCTCCGAAAGCTAGTGTGCTTCCAAGTAAACCTGTTGGACTATAACCTGGTGTTGTGTGATTTTTAACTTTGTACACCCCAGTCCAACACCGGCATCTCCAAATCATGACAAATTATATGAGTTTAAGACCAGTTAACTATATCACATTAGCTAAGAGGCATGATTATCTCCAAACAGATGTAAGGCTAGATTTAAGCTAAGTCATGGCTACTTTACGACTGAGTAATTTCTCCCTGAGTTTATCAAGTTTATATTGGTGGGTGGAGCCACATTGAAACACATGTTTACCAATTCAGGCTACTGGCCTTATACAACAATAAACTGTCACACATTTACATTTCACAAAACTCCCAGGTTCCTCAAATGCTTGCTGCACTGCCATATCACCAGGGCTGCATCATGAGTAACCAGACATACTTCTAGACAGGATGGCTAATGACCTTAGTGTGTAGCCCTCAGAGTGTCACTGAAGAGTGCTGCAATGGAGCCACTATCAAACAGATGATTGGTCTTCTGAAGATTTGCTTCCATTGCCTGAACCACTCAGGAAGAGCACTCCAGTACTTATTAGACAGGGTCTCCAGCATAATAAAAGTTTGATGAACCTTAAACCACCTAGCTCTACACTGGGGTGAGAGGGAAGACAAAGAGGAGATGGACCAGACATCTGTCTCCTCCAGATAAGGAAGAAGGGAAGTCTGCTGGAGGTACTCATGGAGCCAATGCTGATGATGAGAATGCTGAAGAAACCAGGGTCTTGGTGAGATGTGGCAGAGAGGTGCAAGAGAAGCTGGAGGATAAACAATTTGTGTATTAGTGGGACGATCAAAAATGAGTCAATTATGGGACAAAGGCATTTCTGCCCTTAAGGAGATGGAGGCTTTTTACTTGGAAAGCATTAAGATACTTTGTTTGCCATTAATTCTAAGTTAATCCATCCCCTTAGCACCAGTAACAGAAACAGAAATCGCTGGGAAAATTCATCGATGGAGAGAGAAAGCAGAGTTAATGTTTCTGAGGAAGGGTCACTGGACCAGAAACATTAACTCTGATTTCTCTCCACAGATGCTACGAGCCCTGCTGAGCTTTTCCAGCAATTTCTGTTTTTGCTTCTGATTTGCAACATCCACATTTCTTTCAGTTTTTAACGTTTCAAGTCCAGTGACCCTTCAGCAGGACCTTCTTCAAGTTCTGAGGAAGGGTCACTTGACCCAAAACATTTAGTCTGCTTTCTCTCTCCGCAGATGTTGCCAGACCTGCTGAGGTTTTCCAGCAATTTCTGTTTTTGTTTTTGATTTCCAGCATCTGCAGCTCTATGTTTTGTTTTCTCCCTTGGCACCAGTAACCTGTTCCGATTCCTGGTCAGAACATCAGGGTGGAGGTCTGTAGGATTACCTGGGAGCTGCACTTAAGAGGACTCAAACCAGTGGAACTCGGCTGATTGACTCCCAGAACCTAAGCAACTAACTTGAAGTCCCATTTGCCAGAGGTTATGTTCCTCCCAGAAGCCAGTAGAGAATGACAGTTTCATGTAGTTTGCAATGCTTCTCATGATCTTCCTGTGTGTGTATGATCAGCCCTTCTCAACATAGTCTACACAGGATATCCTGACAAGATACTTTGTTTGCAACAAGTACATGTTGTAGATAAGGTTGACACCAATGTACCCAAAATGACTTCAATGTTCGGTAATATTTCTTTTCCTGCCTGCTCCTCAGAGTGTTAGGAGCCTCATGTCAGGCATCCAACACACACAGACAGACACACAGACACAGATATACACAGACACAGATACACACAGACACAGACACGGATACACACAAACATTTATATACGTATTACATACATTATTCTCCTGCAGAAGGAGAGAACCATTAGAAGACATTAGCATGAGTACATGAGCACTTTACCAGCGTTGGTAAGCACAGAGAGAGCTGTGAATCCCCAGAGCTATGATCATCTGTCTGTGTGCATTACTTGTAAGAAGTATGTGGTATGAGGATACTTAGTTGTTAAAGAGTTCTGTACAAAGCATTGTCAAAGAGTGACAACTTATGGAGAAATCATAAAGCACGATAAGATGTGAACAGTTCATCCCAAAGTACCTTCTGCGCTTATGACCTTGTCCTTCTCAGTTATTGGTGGAAGGCTCTCAGATGTGTATGTTCTAGCATTTGTTAAGAAAGGTCAGTGAGCTGTTGGTATGTAAACTGCTGAGTGTTCTTTGATGCTTGAAGTGTGAATCCTGGTGGATGTGTGGGAGGCAGTGCTGCAAGTGTTGTTACATTGGGAACTGTAGTGAAGTAATAGAGCATGATTGCACATGAGGAATCTGATGGAGAGAACTAGCAGCCACTTCCTGTGTGACAACCCTCTGAAGTGACAGCCATATAATGCTGGCTTGTACTCTCAGGGGCATGAAGGATCGAGTAGGCAACATTTTGTACATGGGAGGAGAGCAGCCGATCATACAACTGCTTGCAACACTGGAGCCAAGTTTAGTTGTGCCACACATGGATGTTTGAGGTCCATAGTTACCTCTGCCTTTGTCAATCCGATTGATCTCCTGTTGCTATTGTGGGGAAAGGAACTTCCTTTCTCTTCCTGGGCCGCATAGAGTCTTAGACACGTGCAGCATGGAAACAGACTCTTTGGTCCATGCCGACCAGATAACGTAAAATAATCTAATCCCATTTGCTACCATTTGGCCCATATCCCTCTACATCCCTCCAATTCACATACCTATCCAGATGCCTTTTAAATGCTGTAATTGTACCAGCCTCCACCACTTCCTCTGGCAGCTTATTCCATACACACACCACCCTCTGCATGGAAAGGTTGCCTCTTAGGTCCTTCTTAAATCTTTCCCCTCTCACCTAAAATATATGTCCTCCAGGTTTGGACTCCAGTACCCTGGAAAAAAGACCTTGGCTATTCACCCTATCCATGCCGTCATGATTTTACAAACTTTTATAAGGTCACCTCTCAGCCTCCATTGCTCCAGGGAACACAGCTCCAGTCCAGCCTTCAGGGGAATCTCTAAGTGGGGGCATTACTAAATCATGGCCTTGCCTTTTACCTGGTTCTGACATCTTTTTGGGGGTGCACAGGGGTGATGACGAGAGATTGAGTGATTCTTCTGCGTTGCAGAGAATTATATCCTGTCCTGATGCCTTTGTACACATGGTGCACAGCAGTTGGAAGTTAGAAGGTAACTGGAAGAAGACAGAACTTCCTGCTTTCCTGACCTTTCCCATGTGCTGGTTTATCTGTGAGTGCATGTGTAGTGAGCTGACACGAACATAATCTGGTGAGAAAACCCACTCCTCTCCACTTATTATTATAATGCAAGTCCACCAATTGCTGCCCGTCCTTAGTTGCCATAAAACTGAGTGACGCTAAGGTTGTACAAGACATTGGTGAGGCCTCTTCTGGAATACTGTGTCCATTTCTAGTTGCCCTGTCATGGGAAGGGTATTACTGCAGAGGGTTCAGAAAAGGTTTATCAGGATGTTGCAGAGAATGGAGGGTTTGAGTCATAAAGAGAGTTGGACAGACTGGGTCTTCTTTCACTGGTGCATAAGAGGTTGATGGGTTACCTTTTAGAGGTTTATAAAATCATGAGGGGCATAGATAAGATGGATGGCAGGTGATTGGCACCATCAAGCCTTGAAATCAGTAGTTATCATTTCCTGCAACTATCCCCTAGGGTGGTGGATTTCAAGACCTGGGGGCATATCTTAAGGTGAGAGGAGAAAGAGTTTAAAACAGATATGACAGGTGAGAGGAGAAAGAGTTTAAAACAGATATGACAGGCAACATTTTTTTACAAAGAGGGTGTTTGTGAGTGGAATGAGTGTCCAGAGGAGGTGGTAGATGCAGGTGCAGTTACAATGTTTAAAATACATTTGAATAAGTTCACGAATAAGAAATATTCGGAAGGATATGGGCAAAGCGCAGGCAGGTGGGACTAGTTCAGTTTGGGATTGTGCTCAGCCTAGACAACTTGGACTGAATGGTCTGTAAAAGTGCTATATGAGACTATGGCTCTATGACTTGCTAGGGCCATTTCAGAAATCAACTAAGAGTCATCTGTGCTGTGTTAGTCTGAAGTCACATGTAGACCAGACCAGGTAAAGGTGGCAGATTTTCTTCTTGAGCTGAATGAACCAGATGAGTTTTAATGTGAATCGACAATGGTTACATCATTGCCAGTAGGCTAGCTTTTAATTCTGGACTTTATTGAATTCAAAGGTCACTATTTGCCATCCAAGTCCATGTTGTCAGAATGTTAGTGTGGCGTTCTGGATTAACAGTCAGTGACATTACCACTACATCATTGCCTTGCCCTGGAGTGGACCCAAGCCAGAAGCAGGCTATTTGGAGGATAAAGCCTGACATGTCTACACAGAGAGCTGATAGTTAAGTTGACAATGAACTGATAGTTGCAGGAAATGACAACTACTGATTTCAAGGTTTGATGGTGCCAATCACTGGCCGAATTATGGGCAATTTCGCACTAGATAGTGGCTCAAAATTAAGCTCGGGAGACTAAATGACCCCCATGTCATGATGCAGTTTATGAATTTAGGCTCCTCATGTTGAACAGTTAAAGCAAAGTGCACTAAAGCAAATAGCTTAACAGTTTAATTATGAGGTTCAGCTGGCAGTTATAAAGCATAAGTGCAAAGCTTAAGTGCTTTTATGGTTATTCCTCTAAACTGGAGACTAAATTACAGCTCATTCTTCCTTCCTACTGTCTATCATTTTATAATGCAGATATCGAAACAATTTAAAATGAAAAATACTGACAATGTGGCCTTCTGTATCATCAGTACAAAGCATTACTCTAAATTGTAACCATTGTATTCCTTACAGATAGTACATATAAAAGTTAGTCTGTAATTCTAACACAGAGCCATAATTGAGCTATATTCTGAATAACACACATCATATAGTACTTTCTTTCATAAAGTACCTTTAACATAACAAACATCCAAACCCCTTAATAAGACCAACAACAAATAAAAAATTATGGTGCTGACCCACAGAAATGGATATCAAGAAATTTTTGAAAAACTATCAATCTTGAAATTTATATGCATTATAACATTGGGGAGGGGTGATTAAATAGTGTGTCTCAGGTATTTGTTAAACTATAACTTATTTTACCCTGTTTGATGGATTTACTTGTCACAATGCTAAGGGTAGCATTAAAATGACACTTGCCCTGTCTGAAACTTTGTGCTCATTTCTCCTGAAGCAATAATGTTAATGACAGTAATCTTTTTCAATGTTAAATCATAGAAATCAATTTTTTTTTGTCCCAGGTGCCAGCCTGTTAGGAATTTAATCACATCAATGTGATTTGTTCTGTAAACTGATTATTTTGTTTTTGAATTTCTTTGCACATAATTGAAACATTTCAAATAAATGGGCTAGTGATGTGCTGCTATATAGCCCTGGTGAGAAATCACACAAATCCATTTAAAAACAAATTGTGTCAAAGTTACCGTGTTCTCATTTATGTCAGTCCAATCTGCTGAGCAATGTACCAGAGTTATAGTACTGTTATTGTGTAAAAAGAGGCTATAAACCATCATATTTGTGCTAGCTCTCTGAACAAGCAACCCATAGTGCTCTTCTCCTGTCTCCTCCCTGTAATCCTTCACATGCTTTTCAAATAGCCATTTACTTCCCTTCTGAAATCCCTTTTGAATGTGTCAATTATCCTTGAACAGTTGTATTTCTAATTACTCTTCTATTGGTAGTTTTATAATTAGATGAATTGATAGCTTGTCTTTTGTGTGATGACTCACGATGAATACAAAGGTCAAATAACTAAAGTTTCACAGTTAATTTCCCCAATCAGCATTCCTCTGCACAGTAGAGCTCAGTGCAATACATGCAGTCTGATATTTCATATTCAGTTGGCCAATTCAAAGTTTTTAAGCTTTTGAAAACATAATTTTTAGTTTCAGTGTGACATTGTGCTATTCCTTCTAGCTTAAAACATTCTGGAAGAGACTTTTATGCATCAATACAGGTATGCCCAGGTTATTTTCCTAATCAACTTGTTCAGTGATGTTATTGACTATCTTTGGAACAGAAGGAACTTGAATCTGGGTCACCTAGTTCAGAGGCAGGGACAGTACCACACTGCCACAAGTGCCCCATTGTGACAGGCTATTGTTCCATCCACCCAGGTATTTTGATCTCGTGTTAGGAAGCTGTCACAAAAAAAATTTAGATGGCACTACACAACTGTAACACATTCAATTCTGGTCTCTCTGCTATAGCAAAGATGTTGTTAAACTTGAAAGGTTTCAGAAAAGATTTACAAGGATATTGCCAGGGTTGGAGGGCTTGAGCTATGGGGAGAGGCTGAACAGGCTGGGGCTGTTTTCCCTGGAGCATCGGATGCTGAGGGCTGACGCTATAGAGGTTTATAAAATCATGAGGGGCATGGATAGGACAAAGAGACAAGGTTTTTTCCCTGGAGTGGGCGAGTCCAGAACTAGACAGCATAGGTTTAGGATGAGAGGGGAATGATTTAAAAGGGACTAAGGGGCAACTTTTTCATGCAGTGGGTGGTGCTTGTATGGAGCAAGCTGCCAGAGGAAGTGGTGACGGCTGGTACAATTACAGCATTTACAAAGCATCTGAATGGGTATATGAATAGGAAGGGTTTGGAGGGATATGGGCCAAATGCTGGAAAATGGGACGAGATTAGTTTAGGATATCTGGTTGGCACAAATGAGTTGGACAAAAGGGTCTGTTTCTTTGCTGTATAACTCTGTGACTCCATGACTTAGAAACATAAGAATTGATGTATTGAAAACAGTTATTTGGTGAGCTGCGAATGTTAACATTTAGCATGTATCGTTTGTTTTGCAACTTAAGTGTTGTAGATTCTCATAAAATGTCTTGACACTGGGCAGGATGTTGCTCTTTAGCAGGACATAGACTATGACAACTATTCATTCTTGCAGTTGCTCTTAGAATGTTGAAGGAATTTACTGTAATTAGAAATCCATTTTCTCTCAGCAGCCTTTATAGGAATCTAAGGCCTGCTTAATGATAATAAAGCATTATTTATCAGCAGTACAGAGTCTGAAGAAAGATGTACCAACTTATTTACTTCAATGTTAAATTAGATATAGGAAGCAAAATAAGGAGAGGAAACATACAATGGGATTAAGAGACAGTAAGAGATCCAAGGCAAAGAACATACTAAAAATCCATTTCTTTTGAAATATCCAAAAAATAATTTAAAATCTGAAGGAATAGGCACCATGCTCATTAAGTCTATTCAGTGCCAGAGTGGTAAGTTCCTTATTTTCTATATTTATTTTTGAAAGTACACGATAGGCCTTTGGTCTTCTCTCATCTGTCTCTAAAAAGAGTCGTGAGACTCCTTCAGTTTGGGTGTTCGGTTAGTTTATCACAAGTACAGAAAAGCTGACATGTCTCACAGAAGCTTTTGCCTCGGAATAACATAAGGTTGTAACTTTTCAATCCAGCTAACCACTGCTTAAATAAACCAAAGTATAAAACTGTAGCTCAGACCAGCTTATTTTGGTTCTAGTCGGTCTCTTGCTGTCAGTCAGGGCTGACCATGGTTCTGCCAATTCCTGGAACCCTTAATGTGGAAGCGGGCCATGTGGCCTGACTCACTGTAGCCCTACATTTCCCATGGCCAATCCATCTAAACTGCACATCTTTGGACTGTAGGAAGAAACCTGGTGAAATTCACACACACACGAGGAGAACGTACAAACTCCACACAGACAGTTGCCCAAAGGTGGAATTGAACTGAGGTTCACAGTGCTGTAAGACAGCAGTGCTAACCACTGGGCCACCATGCCACCCCTATTCTGGGCCAATACTTTGTCGCTTCTCTGAAACCAGTACCACTCCCTTTGCCTTCCCTGTCTCCTTTGGTCTGTGATGTCCCTCACTCTCTAACTGATCTCCCTGATCTTCATTTTCTTTCCAATTAAAGCTCCTCCTTTTTTTCAATCCTTTTCCACCCCTTCTCATTCTGAGAAGAATCCTTTCAGTCTCGTACACTTAACTCTGTTTCTGTCTCCTCAGTGGCTATTGGACCTGCTGAGTTTCTTCGGCATTCTCTGTTTATGACTCTTTGCTGTGTTGTCCGCTTCAGAATTTCCATTCGTTTTTTTTAATCTGAGGGACGTTGGTCTTAATTTTAGAAGCCCTGCCCCAACTCTAACAGTGGTTAGCTCAGTGGAACTGTGGGATTAACTGTAAGACCGGTCTGAAATTTGTTTCATCGTCAGTGGATCAACTATTCAGTGACTGGGAGAACTGCACTGCTGTAATTTGGTTATAAGTCCAGGCAGTATCCTGTGGGCAATACTGAATTGAATGGACAGACTTCAAAGAATGTGAGTAATTCTGTTTGCCTGTTGTTCAGCATTGTTAAAGGACAAATGACACCACCTGGTTGCAATACTCACTGGAATACGTTCCTGGAGTCGGTTATGTGTTCTGTTGCCTCGGTTATTTATAGTGAAGTGGGCAGCATGTGAAGCTCTGGTATGTGCTGTCATTGCATAACTCATCCATACTGAGTATATCTCATATTTCATCTTAACTTGATGTGTTCTGATATGGTGGGTGAATATGTCTTTCAGGATGTTTGCAGTATGCAGCAGTGTCCACTGACCAGACTCTCAATCCCGTCCCCTGTTCTTAGGTTCATGGTGATAAAATGCTTTCAATGACTTAGAACAAACTGACTTAAACAGCAATTTTTAATTTAGCAACATGATACTATGTCTCAACTTCTAGTGCCACATGTTAGCTATTAGAATAAAAAGAAAACATACACTGCTATCAACGTTTTCATACAATCCCTATCATGTGGAAAAGGCCATCCAGCCCACACCGACCCTCTGAAGAGCATCCCAACCCCCTACCACTTCATTTCCTGTGGCTGGCCTACCTACCATGCACATCCCTGGTCACTATGGCAATTTCCCATGGACAGTCCACCTAACCTGCACCATCCTTGGACTGTGGGACGAAACTGGAGCACCGGGAGGAAACTCATGCAGCCACATGGAGAATATGCAAACTCGACACAGACAGTCACCCGAAGCTGGAATCGAACCCAGCGTTCTGAGGCTGTGAGGCAGCAGTGCTGACCACTGAGCCACTATTTATCATGACCTCAGGCTGCTCTAAATCTTCACAGCCAATGAAGTACCTTTGAAATGTAGCCATTCCTGTAATGTCCCAAATGCAATAGCAATTTGTGCACAGAATGTAAGAACTAGGAGCAGGAAGAGGCCATTCAGCCCTTGAGTCTGCTCCGTCATTTAATACGATCATGGCCAATCACATCTCAGCCTCATGTCCACTTTCCTGCCTGCTCTCCATAACCCTTCAACCCCTTTACTATTTAAAAACCTATCTATCTCCTCCTTAAAATTACTCAATGTCCCAGCATCCACTAGACTCTAGGGTAATAGATTCACAACACTTTGAGAGAAGTCATTTCTCCTCAACTCTGCTTTAAATCTGCTACCCATACCTAAAACGATGACCTCTCATTTTGGATTGCCCCAGATGAAGAAATGGCAAGCTGTCACAAAGTGCAATGTCATAAATTAACCAGATAAATTGTGATGGTTGAGGGAAAAAGATGGCCTGGACATGAGACAGAACTTCCCTCATCTTTTTCTTAAAATAGTGCCAAGGGATCTATTGTAACCACTTGAGAGAGCAGAGTGCAGTCCTCCGTTGGTACTCAACTGATGTATCAACCTTAACCCCTGGAATGAGTCTTAAACCACAACCCATTCACTTTGGTGAGAACACAACCAAATTGCAGCTGAGATATATTTGTTCTGTTGTAATTACTGAATGACATCGGAGTGTTAAATCATGGCTGATCTGTTTGGGATCCACAGCTCCAATTTCCCATCTGCAACCCATAATTCCCTTGTCCATCAAACAGTTTAATTTCTTCAAAGTCCAAAGATCTTCTGCTCTTAGAACCATAGAGTCATACAGCATGGAAACAGACCTTTCAGTTCAACCATAAAGCCAATCTAAACTAAACCTACCTGTCTATTCCTAGCTCATATCCCTTTGAACCTTACTATTCATGTATTTATCTAAGTGTCTTTTAAACTGTACCTGCATCCACCACTTCCTCAGGAAGTTCATCCCACACACGAACCACCCTCTGTGTAAAAAAAATTGCCCCTCATGTCTTTTTTAAATCTCTCTCCTCTCACCACACGTGGAGATTAGCAATGACAATTTCATTTGATGTAGATTGAAAACCTGTATCATTTCTGAAGTGTAATTTGTAGTGAGACATGAGTGCTCATACTGCAATTACACTAGAAGTTGAAAGGAGAGATTAGGGAACTTTGGACTGAATAAAAAATGAAATAAATACTTATGGACAGTACAGTTATTGCGGTTGTGTACAGACAAACCCTGAGCTCTTTGGGTCAGGTTGAATGCATAATTAATCATTGTACGAAGTGTTTTTAAAATTTCCAGTCTGCAAATACATTGATCATTTGTGGCATTCTGATTGTTAGTATGGAATAAAATCTAAAAGGTATCAGCTCACAATGGGAATGGCTAGGTATATTGGAATGCTGTTTCAATATAGTCATTGAGTGCTACTCATTAAGCAAGGATGTTTTGACCAAACTGGTCTCATTGATTACTTGGTGGCATTCAAGATCTTTTCCAGGATTGAAACATTTATACCCAGAAAGATGAAGAGTGATGGCAAGAATTGCAACACACAAGTTTCTCCAAGGGCCACATTTGAGTGGGAATCATCAAAACTGGTGATTGTTTGTTAGTTTCCACTATTCCAGTGGGAAAACTGAAGCAAAACCTAATTCTAAAAAAGGGCTCATAATGCTCTATATCCCTTTCTTTAAACTAGGAAATGTTCTTCAACATTCAGAAGGATCTGGACAGAGTGGTTAGGAAGATCATATTGCCCTTAGTTCAGGTGTCCATAACCAGTGGGCATAGTACTAGAACATAGAACATACAGCACAATACAGGCCCTTCAGCCCTCAATGTTGCACCAACCTGTGAAACCAATCTCAAGCCCATCTAACCTACACTATTCCATGATCATTAATATGTTTAATCAATTACTATTTAAATGCTCTTAAAGTTAGTGAGACTATTACTGTTACAGTCAGGGCATTCCACGCCCTTATTAATCTCTGACATCTGTCCCATATCTATCACTCCTTAATTTAAAGCTAAGTCCCTTCATGCTAGCCATCACTGTTCGAGGAAAAAGGCTCTCACTGTCTACCCTATGTAATCCTCTGATTATCTTGTATGCCTCTATGAAGTCACCTCTTTACCTTCTTCTCTCTAACGAAAACAGCCTCAAGTCCCTCAGCCTTTCCTCATAAGACCTACCCTCCATACCAGGCAACATCCTGGTAAATCTCCCCTGCACCCTTTCCAACGCTTCCACATCCTTATAGAATTAAGGAGAATACAAAAGGTTTTTACAAATATATTAAGGACAAAAGGGTAACTAGGGAGAGAATAGGGCCCCTCAAAGATCAGCAAGGCGGCCTTTGAGTGGAGCCACAGAAAATGGGGGAGGTACTAAATGAATATTTTGCATCAGTATTTACTGTGGAAAAGGACATGGAAGATATAGACTGTAATGAAATAGATGGTGACATCTTGCAAAATGTCCAGATTACAGAGGAGGAAGTGCTGGATGTCTTGAAATGGCCAGGGAACTATAGGCCGGTGAGCCTGACGTCAGTGGTGGGCAAGTTGTTGGAGGGAATCCTGAGGGACAGAATGTACATGTATTTGGAAAGGCAAGGACTGATTAGGGATAGTCAACATGGCTTTGTGTGTAGGAAATCATGTCTCACAAACTTGATTGAGTTTTTTGAAGAAGTAACAAAGAAGATTGATGAGGACAGAGCAGTAGATGTGATCTATATGGACTTCAGTAAGGCGTTCGACAGGTTCCCCATGGAAGATTGATTAGCAAGGTTAGATCTCATGGAATACAGGGAGAACTAGCTATTTGGATACAGAACTGGCTCATAGGTGGTGGTGGAGGGTTGTTTTTCAGTCTGGAGGCCTGTGACCAGTGGAGTGCTACAAGGATGGGTGCTGGGCCCTCTACTTTTTGTCATTTACGTAAATGATTTGGATGTGAGCATAAGAGGTACAGTTAGTAAGTTTGCAGATGACACCAAAATTGGAAGTGTAGTGGACAGCGAAGAGGGTTACCTCAGATTACAACAGGATCTGGACCAGATGGGCCAATGGGCTGAGAAGTGGCAGATGGAGTTTAATTCAGATAAATGCGAGGTGCTGCATTTTGGGAAAGCAAATCTTA
>NC_057739.1:39786094-39816090 GCF_004010195.1 Chiloscyllium plagiosum
ATGTTGTGAAACTTGAAAGGGTTCAGAAAAGATTTACAAGGATGTTGCCAGGGTTGGAGGATCTGAGCTACAGGGAGAGGCTGAACAGGCTGGGGCTGTTTTCCCTGGAGCGTAGGAGGCTGAGGGGTGACCTTCTAGAGGTTTACAAAATTATGAGGGGCATGGATAGAATAAATAGGCAAAGTCTTTTCCCTGGGGTGGGGGGAGTCCAGAACTAGAGGGCATAGGTTTAGGGTGAGAGGGGAAAGATATAACAGAGACCTAAGGGGCAACGTTTTCACGCAGAGGATGGTATGGGTATGGACTGAGCTACCAGAGGATGTGGTGGAGGCTGGTACAGTTGCAACATTTAAGAGGCCTCTGGATGGGTATATGAATAGAAGGGTTTGGAGGGATATGGGCCGGGTGCTGGTAGGTGGGACTAGATTGGGTTGGGATATCTGGTCGGCATGGACAGGTTGGACTGAAGGGTCTGTTTCCATACTGTACATCTCTATGACTCAATGACTCTATGACCAGGACTGTACGCAATACTCCGAGTGCGACCGCACCAGAGTTTTGTACAGCTGCAACATGACCTCATAGCTCCGCGACTCAATCCCTCTACCAATAAAAGCTAACACCGTACACCTGCTTAACAGCCCTATCAACCTGGGTGGACACTTTCAGGGATCTACGCACATGGACATTGAGATCTCTCTGCTCATCCACACTATCAAGAATCTTACCATTAGCCCAGTACTCTGTATTCTTGTTACTCCTTTCAAAGTGAATCATCTCACACCTTTTGAAGTGTGCATAGATTTCAGGTAAAAGATAAGGTGCAGTTCAAGGGGAATTGACGAGGTGATGGAGATCTGCAATTCCCTGCCTGAAAAATTGTTGAGGCGGAAAAACTAATCACACTGAAAATCTACTTAGGTACACACTTGAAGAGAGCTACAGATCTGGGACTGAGATGTGGGATTCAGCTGGATGGCAGGCAATATGGTGGCACAGTAGTTAGCCTCACACTGCCAGGGTCTTGGGTTCAATTCCACCCTCAGGTGATTAGGGTAGAGTTTGCACATTCTCCCTGTGTCAGTGGACAGTGCTCTGGATTCCTCACACAGTCCAAAGATGTGCAGGATTGACAGTGCTGATTATCCATAAGTGTCCAGAGGTCTCTAAGCTAGATGGGTTAAATCATGGGAAATGTTGGGTTGGGGGCTGGTCTGGGTGGGATGCTCATTAAAGAGTCAGTACAGATTTGAGGGGCTAAATGACCTCTTTCTGCACTGGAGGATTCTGTGACCCTTGTAGCTCATTTTTACACAATGACCAAATGGTTTCCTTCCAGATTGTACATTTTCAGTAAATATAAAGCTACCACATTCCTACTGGTGCATAGACTGCTCTCTCATTACAGAGAGACAATCAGTTCAACCTGAGGGTCACCGTGTCTCAGGAAGGGGAGAGATTGAGGAGGAGAGTCCTTCATGGTAACCTCAGTCAGTACAGGAATTGAACCCATTCTATGGCATCACTCTGCAATGCAAACTAGCTGTCCAGCCAACTGATCCCTGTGTACATGTCTATGATTCAACATAGAAACAGAAGAAGCTGAAACTATTTAGTGGGCTTGTCTTTGTCTATGGACAGTGAAAATGGTAACAATTTAATTTAGGTATAAAACAGGAAGTGCTGGAAATGTTCATCAAGTGTTTCCAAATTGTGTTCAGATCCAAAGAGGAATCAAATGTAACTATGTTTCTCTCTACAAATACTGCTTAGACCTGTTATGTTTTTCTAACACTGACTGCTTTCATTTCAGATTTCTGGCATCTGCAGTAATTTGCTTTTGTATTAATGTTCCTGGTCACTGGAAACTGAAAGGTCATTGATCTGAAACATTGAGGGGAGTTTTAAACCCCCCCATGAATGCAGTCGGGTTCATGGGAAAAATTAAAAAGTTGGAAGACTGAGACAGAAACTACCTCTCCATGCATTGATGGAGACAAGCTAGGGGATGCTCACTGGTCATTCTCATACTTGAATGAGACCGTATACCTTTTTCTAACAGTGATCCTATTTTTAACTACAGTTGGCTGGGTTTTGGGAAACCTGGCCAGTAGATTGAGGTAATAAGGCTGAATCCATAAGGTTTAATTTTTTAAAATTTGATTGATTTATTATTGTCACATGTACCTTGGTACAGTGAAAAGTTTTGTTTTGCCTGCAGTACAGGCAGATCATACCATACAGAGTTCATAAGGGTAATAGAACAGACCAAGGAATACAACACTACGGCCGCACAAAGAGCGAGGTCAACATTAAATTTAAAATTTGAGAGGTCCATGCAGAAATCTAATGACAGCTACTCTTGAATCTTGCTAAAGGGAGTATAACAAAGGGCTAAGCCGGCAATCTTGCAGGGTGCTGTGTTGAGGATTATCGTGGAGGAGGTGTTGTTGTGGATTCTCACTGACTACAGTCTGTGTGCCAGTTGCAGAGGGCGGAGCAGAGAGCTGGGTCTCGGAGTTTGGAGATTAGTTTCAATTGGAACTATGGTGTTGAAATTTTACAGCACTGGGCGAGGGAAAGCAGAAGTGTAATGATAACTCCTATCCCACCCAGCTACTCCATAAAATCTTTTCTATGACCAGTGCCCACACCGCCACTTCCTTTGCAGACCTTCCCCTAACCCCCAATCCTTTTGATTATTCCCCCTACACTTATGCTGCAGCGTTTCCTGGCCAACAGAAAGGAATTGGACGTTCAGAAAATATACTTCCATGCTTCTGATTCTGAAAGCTGCTCCCTTGCCATCTCAAAGTGAATATCCAACACACAAACTCTGATTCTTCACAGATGCTGCCTGAATTGTTGAACATTTTCAGTTTATAATACTGATTTCCAGCAGCTGCCGTGGATTTGATTTACAATTAGTTCAACATTCTTGAGTCTTATTATAGATTCCAACAAAATGGTTACTGCACTCCAGAAGGTGTTCTTTCTGTAAAACACGGCTGTTTCAACAATTCCACAACCAAATTCCTTGTTTTCCTTCGATCTGCTGCTTTCTTGACTTCCTATCCCGTCACCAATTCCAATTGGGCTTTCAGACAATTCACCAAAGAGGTGCCGAGCAGAGCTACAGCCCTTTGAGGCACCTTTACTAGGAAGCAAAAATCCCGACAGGAGGCAAATCTTGTTCTCTAATCAAGTCTCTCTCCTTTTAAAAAAAACATTTGTGAAACTTGCAGCGTTGGTGCAAAACAAATTTGTCACTTAGCAACTGTCAGTACTGTCAAAGCTGTGTAGGCACTGGGATTGGAACTCTGTGTTCCCGAAGTATTTAGACACACAGCCTCTTTTCTTCAGGAGGCTAACAGATGTCCACTAAGGCCCTGACGGGAGGCATCAGCAGATCCAAGGGGAGAATTGGTCTCTGTCACATCTGAGCAATCCTACAGCCCGAAGGTGCCTTGCTGGTTAGAGATGGCCACGCTGAAAAGCAATGGCATCCAGTGGGGACAGAGAGCTCGCTTGAAACAGACATTTACTTCCATGGATTTACTCACCAGCAATGACCTGCATTTAGACAGCGCCTTGAGTCCACAGAAGGAGACATTAGTGTAAATGGTTCAAAGCTTGGTCGCAGTAGTTGGTTTTAATAAGTGTAATGATGCTTCAGGAGAATCAGGGTCCCATGTGCCCATTAAGCAGCTTCTTCTAATGGACTGTCTGGGATGCCGCTGTAATGACAGATAAACCTGCAGTTTAAATTTGTGTTATTGTGCAACCAGGATTTGATTTGATTTATTATTGTCACATGTACCTAGGTACAGTGAAAAGTTTTGTTTTGTGTGCAGTATAGACATATCCTACCATACAAAATACATTAGGGTAGCAGAACAGACCGAAGAATACAAAGAAAGTGCACAAGGAGGGGGAGGTCACCATTAAGTTTAAAATTTGAGAGGTCCATTCAGAAGTCTAATAACAGTGAGGGAGAAGCTGTTCTTGAATCTGCTGGTATTTGTGTTTAAGCATTTGTATCTTCTGCCCCTCAGAAGAGGTTGGAAGAGATTATAACTGGGGTTGCAGGGGTTTTTGATGTTGGCTGCCTTCCTGACAGGATTGCTGGTCCACACTGGTTTGACCCCTCAATTCCACTCTGCACCTCCTCTCCACATTAAAACCTGTCTGTGATCTGTCTGGCTTGTTGTGGGAGATAGTTGAACATTGAACATAGAACATTGAACAGCATAAACCCTTCAGCCCTCGATGTTGTGCTGACCTTTTATCCTATTCTGAGATCAAGTTGATTTTTCTGACAATTTGATATCTGGTTCTGTGTTGATAATATCAGAGGCACAACTTCCGGTTAATCTCAGGCTGATGTCTTCGGGTAGGCACTCTCCATACAACAGGTCATTTGGCCCAACTGCTTTATGCTGTCCCTTCCACCTTCTGTCATGTAAACTTGTTAGCATGTCCTTCTGAATCAATGTATCCATTCACTCTAGGTAAATGAGTGGATTTATCTAGCTTCCCCTCATTCTGCCACTCTCTAGGTGAAGAGATTTCTCTTGAATTGCTGTTTGGATTTTTTTCAGCCATCTTATATTTATTGCTCTTGGATTTGGTACACTTTGGCACCTGTAGAGCTACTGGTTGTCTTGGTTAGGACACTGGACTGGCAAGCTGGCATCCACAGTTAATGCTCTGGTGATATACGGTGAAACCCAACCAGGGCAGCTGGTACATTTATATTCAGTCAATAAAATGTAAAGTTGACTGTCAGTCTCAGTGATGGTGACCAGCCACTGTAATTGATTGTTGTAAAACTCATCTGGTTCTCAGAAGTCTGCCATCCCTGCCAGGTCTGACCTACCTGTACCTCCACATCCGCAGTGACGTGGCTCACTCCTAACTTCCCTCAGCCCAGTGGCAAGCCATTCTGTTCCAGTCAGATTCAATATGCCCAGTTTAAAATCTAAATCAGGTTTGGCAGTTAACTGCTGCATTCTCAATGGTGATGCTTCTACCAGCCTATCAAAGCTTTCCTCTCTTAGGATATAAACATTGGTTTTTATTCTTTATGGGTAATAACTCTCATGATTTTTATATTCATTCAGGGGATATGGGTGCCACTGGTTAGGCAACATATATTATTAAGACCATAAGACATAGGAGTGGAAGTAAGGCCATTCGGCCCATCGAGTCCACTCCGCCATTCAATCATGGCTGATGGGCATTTCAACTCCACTTACCCGCATTCTCCCCGTAGCCCTTAATTCTTTGTGACATCAAGGATTTATCAATCTCTGCCTTGAAGACATTTAGCGTCCCGGCCTCCACTGCACTCTGCGACAATGAATTCCACAGGCCCACCACTCTCTGGCTGAAGAAATGTCTCCGCATTTCTGTTCTGAATTTACCCCCTCTAATTCTAAGGCTGTGCCCACGGGTCCTAGTCTCCTCGCCGAATGGAAACAATTTACTAGCGTCCACCCTCTCCAAGCCATGTATTATCTTGTAAGCTTCTATTAGATCTCCCCTTAATCTTCTAAACTCCAATGAATACAATCCCAGGATCCTCAGCCGTTCCTCATATGTTAGACCTACCATTCCAGGGATCATCCGTGTGAATCTCCACTGGACACGCTCCAGTGCCAGTATGTCCTTCCTGAGGTGTGGGGACCAAAACTGGACACAGTACTCCAAATGGGGCCTAACCAGAGCTTTATAAAGTCTCAGTAGCATAACAGTGCTTTTATATTCCATCCCTCTTGAGATAAATGGCATCCTTATTCATCCCTAATTGCCCAGAGGGCTGTTAAGAGTCAACCATATTGCTGTGGGTCTGGAGTCACATGTAGGTCAGACCAGGTAAGGATGGCAGTTTCATTCTCTATAGAACATTAGTGAACCAAATGGGTTTCTCCCCAGCAATGGATTCATGGTCATCCTTAGACTCTTAAATCTAAATATCGTTTATTGAGTTGAAATTCCAATACCTGTCACGTCAGGATGTGAACCTGGATCCCCAGAAGATTCTCTGGATTAATAGTCCAGCAATAATACCACTAGGCCATCGCCTCCTATCACCTCCTGATGAGTGCAAGGTGAAAAGCTTTAACAAAATGTACGTTTTATCAGTAATACAAGTCATTCTGTTATAAAGCACATTTTGTCAATGCGAATTTGCTGTGACGCAATTGATGAACTGGGGATACGGTTGCTAAAGTGTGAACTTTCAAAACGTGTGTTGGCCATAACACAATTACATTGTCAACACTTTAAGCGCTGTTCCTAAAGTGCGAGTTTTCTACAACACAGGATTACACAAGAACGAAACCATCACGTTATAGAAGAACTACCTGCAGTTCGAGGCGATTAGAGAGGGTCAACAATTTCTAACTTGGCCAGCAACACTCTCAGCACGTCAAAGGAGAAAAGATTAATTTGCTTCTTCATGCCATTTAGGGACTCATGTTTCAAACATTGTGCGGTTCTGTTATTTTCTCAAACATACAGGCTTATTTGTTAAGTTTATTAATATGGTCTTGTATTTTGTTGCAGTCTTCCTTAGTGTTTGCTTTGATGTGTGCAGTGCCCGAAGACTGGTCTTCAGCTCAGTGTGTGCATGTTGTGCATTCTTGATTGTAGTTTTCCATGGCCTTCAACTCTCAAGGGCAGGACAAGGAGGCAGGACTGAAGTTGACCTCAGCTGGAACTGGAATCAAACTCATATCATTGACATCAATCTGAATTATCGGCTAGCCAACCTAACTAACTGGTCCTCTTTGATGTTGTGTCATCTATAAGTCTTGAAATTGTCTTCTGATGCCTGGATCCAAATTGTTTACATAACTGGCGAGCACCACTGGTCCCAACTTTGTTGATTGTGGTGCAAGTTTCCCACCTTCTGCCAATATCGGTAACTATCCTTGACCCCTATTTTCTGTTTCCTGTTTCGTGGCCAGCTTGCACTCCACTCTGCAACTCCGTACATCCTGATCTCAGTCATGAGTCAACCATTGCAATACGTTATTGAAAACCCTTTGAAGCTCCGAATATGTTGCATCTTCTGCATTACTGTTTTCTACTCTTTGTTATAAAAATCAATACACATGGTTAAACATGAGCTTACTTTTTGAAATCTGTATTGACAGCACTTTATTGTATTTGTAGTTTCTATTACAACCTTGAGCAATGCTGCCATTATCTCTTCTCCTCAGGGAATTAAACAAGTGAGTCTTTAGTTCCCTGCCATGGTTGTAATCCCAATTACGTTTCATTCTGAAGTAAAAATATTGTGCTGAACTACAGCCTCACAAATGTTAATTGTTCCAATATTTCTGCCAACCTGTATTGTTTTTTTTTGTATTTTCTAATCAACCTGACTAATGATGCTAATACACATCTCTGGAGCAGTTGGTACTTGAACCCAGACATCCTGTCTCAGAGATAGGGACACTACCATTGCAACTCAAAATCCCTGTCAGAGCCCTTTTTGTATGTCTAGAAGTGTTTTACACACAATTGAACATTCTTTTCCTCATCACCAAATCCCTTGTGGTTTATTTTTCATCTGTTACCCACCACTAGTAAATAGCTCGTGTTTTCCAATTGATTAATTTAAATGCAAAGCCCCTTAAGGCAGGTTGTCAAAAGTGAGGGAGAGGTAGGGAGAGAGGGAGGAAGTTAAATCAAAATGGAGTTGGAAGGGGAGATAAAGCCCTTACCCCAGTGTTGCCTACCACTTTCTAAAGGAGTCGAAGCCTGTTTTATTTTCTCTTTTTGTCTTTTTCCTTATACCCAGAAGATCTATCACACACGACGTTCTCAGCACCGAATCACCATGACGTTTTTTCATTTCTTTACAAACTACTAATTACCAATAGTTACCCATGTATCCAATTAGATACTTACAAGCAAATCCCATAATGGGCAACACAAGCCATCAAAGGCGAGAGGGGCACTGGGAGAGAGGAAAAGTACTCAATCAAAATGGAGCTGAAGAGGGAAATAAAGCACTGTATTCCCCACAGTGCCCACCTCTGTCTCTCTCTCGAGGAGTCAGAGCCAGTTCTTCCAGTTGACAAATTGAACTCCCCTGAGAGTTGTTGGATCTTACTATTGGATCTACAATTCATCTGATTGTCCTAAATGGGAAAACTGCACTACAGATGATGCTTGGGAATGCACCGACTACATTTTTGCTTTGTGTAATCTGATTGTTTCGTGATCGTTTGACATGAGACTATGCAATGAGAGATTGAGAGACCCTGGGCTAGCCTGGAAAAAGTGAGACAAGGTGACGATCTCCAGATGCAGGGAATTTAAATCTTTTGAAGGAGAAGCACATATTAGTCCATTAATAACAAGGAAAGGGAAAACATAACAGTCAAAGTGTATTCCCAGACAGGGAATAGGAATGAGTCAAGATTAGAGTGGTGCTGGCAGCATCCGAGGAGCAGGAGAATCGGCGTTTCGGGCAAAAGCCCTTCATCAGGAAACGTCGATTTTCCTGCTCCTCGGATGCTGCCTGACCTGCTGTGCTTTTCCAGCACCACTCTAATCTAGACTCTGATCTCCAGCATCTGCAGTACCCATGTCCACCTCGGGAATAGGAGTGAGATTATTGAATAAGGCAGAAAAGGTGCTTCATAAGAAGATGATGAAATCGACTCCTGATGAAATTAAAAATTGACATGAACAATGCAAATCAACCCTTCCTTCAGATTTACAGTGGAGGGAAAAAGTTACAAACACTCCGTTGCAGGAAAGTTGGCTTCTGCACACATTTGTGCCCTTCTCCATACGAAACTTGAACTAGAGCTCATGTGAGGTTGAGGATATGCACTCCAGATAGGATTCACTAACACATTCTTCTATATACTGAAACTATGGAGAGCTGCAGCACACAGGGATTTAGAAGTCCTCTTGCGTGATTCACAAACAGCTAGCACCCAAGTTCAGAGGATAATAGTAAAGTCAAATGTTGGCTTTTCTGTCAAAGGGAATGGAAGATAAAATAAGTTGTTAAAACTGTACAAGACACTGGTCAGCACATCTCTAGAATATATTAAGAGTTTATGCAACCATAACTAATGAAAGGTATACTACAGAGAATGGTCACCAGGCTGATCCTGGGTTTCTCAAGATTACCCTGTCAGGGGAAGTTAAGTAGGTTGAGTTTGTATTTATTTGAGTTTAGAAAAATTAAAAGAGGTGTTTTGAAATATATCAGATTGTTAAAGGGCTTGACAAAATAGATACTGAGATGGTGTTGGCACTTGTGGGAGAGTTGAGAACCAGAGGACATAATTTCAGCGGAAGAGATCATCCATTTAGGGCAGATATAAGGAAGAATTTCATCTCTCAGAGGGCACGGAGTCTGGGATTCTTTACCACCGATGGATGTTAAGGCTGGGTTGTTAAGTCTATTCAAGGTTGAGGTGGATAGATTTTTAATCAGTAAGGGGAATCAATAGTTACGGGGAAAAGACAGCAAAATGAAGTTGAGGATTATCAGTTCAACCATGATCTCGTTGAACAGGGGGGGGAGAATGATGGGCAGGATGGCCTATTCCGCTCCTATATTTTGAGGTCACATTGCACTGGAATAGTTTTAGTGCAGATTAAGTTAAAGTTAGGTTGCTGTAATAGAATAACCAGTTTTCTCCATTGCTATTATGTAATTCCATGTGATACTTTAACAAACAGGCAATGCACCTGAAAGGAACTTTCCCGTTAGACTAAAGTGAAAGTAAAGTAGGAGCACAAGTAAAAGCGAAAGTGAGACAAAGTGAAAGTGAACATTCTGGAGGAAGAGAAGACAGGCAATAATCATGGAGGAATCTAGACGGTTCACTCCACTCTATCCAGCTGGAGGATAAAAGTGTCATAATTTTGTTTGAAATGGTCATTTTGCAATGACCTGCTAGCAGTACAAGAATATGAATCTTCTCTCTGGGCATGATATCAACTGGGCTATTGAGGGAGTGCAGTGTAGGTTTCACGAGGTCAATTCCTGGAATGGCGGGACTATCCTATGTTGAAAGATTGGAGCGACTGGGCTTGTATACCCTTGAGTTTAGAAGACTGAGAGGGGATCTGATTGAGACATACAAGATTATTAAAGGATTGGACCCTCTGGAGGCAGGAAACATGTTTCCGCTGATGGGTGAGTCCCGAACCAGAGGACACAGCTTAAAAATAAGGGGTAGGCCATTCAGGACAGAGGTGAGGAGAAACTTCTTCACCCAGAGAGTGGTGGCTGTGTGGAATGCTCTGCCCCAGAGGGCAGTGGAGGCCCAGTCTCTGGATTCGTTTCAGAAAGAGTTGGATAGAGCTCTCAAGGATAGTGGAATCAAGGGTTATGGAGATAAGGCAGGAACAGGATACTGATTAAGGATGATCAGCCATGATCATATTGAATGGTGGTGCAGGCTCGAAGGGCAGAATGGCCTACTCCTGCACCTATTGTCGATTGTCTATTGTCTATTGTCTATTGAAGGAAAAATCTCAGGAACTGTTCCTTGGAGATGCCCCATTTCAGGTTTAACTCAGAGCTGGGCAGATGTTTGTTTAATTGCAAATACCTGGTATAAAACATGGAGTGGAAAACTCTCAGAAGCCAAATAAAAAGTCTTTGTGATCCAAGATGTAATTCATATATGGACATGGTTCTGATAGGTGCCCTAAGTTAGATATGTACAAGCCCGTAGACAGTTATTACAAGTTGGTACATGGCGTTAAAAGACAAGATTACCTGTTGGTTTTTAAATTCCAATACCCCAAGACACAATTCCACCCTTGTCAGAAGATGTCAGAAAATTAGCTATAGGATTTTCTTCCAAGAGAAAAAATATGTGTGAAAGAAAATATGAATTGTAAAGCGAAAACTAGGTAGCTGGATTTGTATTTGACAGTGGCAAGTGAATTGATGTTTCAAGTTGAACCATTTTAAAATGATGGTCACATCAATTTACTCTGAGATCTTGGACTGAATGTTTGCCCGGGCACCAAGTAGTCTAAAAATGCAGCGGATGAGTTGAGCAAAGCCTTGGTTTGAAGAAGCAGTTGGAACAAAAGGGGAAGCGGACTGATGAATCCTGTCAATTTGGCACTGTGCCACCCAGGGATGAGAAAGTCACGCTGTAGGATATGGGCAAAACACAGATCCTTGCTTCTATAATTTGGGATCACTTCTACTCTGCACAGTCTCTCCTAATGTTTGATCCAGTTATATATCTTCATCTTCAACTTTTCACTTTATCCTCACCATGGCATTATCTATTTCCATGTAACAACTCTGCTGTAATCCTAATCTTTGAAGATCTTTGTGTTTTCCTATTTCTCTTTGCATAATCAGTGCATATGAGCACAGCCTAATGACAATGTGGAGAATGTCACTATTTTAACCCATGGGACACACTGTTGATAAGGTTTATCATCAGAGGTTCAGGCGATATCTCTCTGAAGTTACATGTACCTGGTTTGGAGTTCCACAGCAGGTCTTGGACAAACCTGACACTCAAGTGCAGTACTGAGGGAGTGCCACAGGAGGTGCTGTCTTTCAGATGAGATGCTGAGCTGAGCTGAGGCTTGATCAGCCTGTTTAGGTGGACATGACTTGGAGGAGCTGGTGTTGGACTGGGGTGGACAAAGTTAAAAATCACACACAACACCATGTTACAAGTCCAACAGGTTTATTTGGAAGCACTAGCTTTTTGAGCGCTGCTCCTTCATCTATCTGATAAAGGACAACTGCCTAATGAAGGAGCAGCAGTCCGAAAGCCAGTGCTTCCAAATAAACCCGTTGGACTATAACCTGGTGTTGTGTGATTTTTAACTTTGTTTAGGTGGAGGAAACAAAACCCATGGCATTGCTTTGAAGAATAGAGAGTGAGTTACCCCAATGTCCTTATCAACAATTATCCCTCGAGCAACAGCAGAAATAACACATGATCTGGTCATTATCCTTTGCTGCTTGTGACAGATTTTTGTGTGCAGATTGTGTACTAAGTATCTTACATCAACAGTCAATACACTTGAAAAGTACTTCATTGGCTGTGAAGTGATTTGAAACATTCGATTGTTGTGAAAAGCACTGTATAAACGCGAGTCTCTCTTCTTTCACTTATTACCAAGACTAATATCTCACTGACCAAATAGCACACTCTGCACGTCAGATGGAGCAAGTGAAAGAAGACACATTCTCCTGATCTCAAAGTAAGGAGAAAGTGAGGTCTGCAGACGCTGGAGATCAAAGCTGAAACTTTATTGCTGGAACAGCACAGCAGGTCAGGCAGCATCTAGGGAACAGAAGATTCGACGTTTCGGGCACATGCCCTTCTTCAGGAAAGAAATCAAAGTAACCCTTGTTGAGAAATTTAATGACCTTCTTGACAGGCGCTTGCACTCTAATGATTACAGTGCTCGGTCAACTCATCAGAGTTCTTTACTGTGCATCATTGCAGCCAAGACATCAAACTATGCAAGTAGCCAGTAATATTAAAGAACTCTCATAGACAGCCAAGCAGCGAAGAGAAAGCACTAATTTAAAATGAATTCCCTCTTTAATTTTTGTTTGCATCAAACAAATTAAAGATCGAGACCTATGTGTAGGGTAGTAGAAACTGAAATATTCTGATTAAGTTTTTATTTCAAAAAAACTCAAAAGTTTAGTTTTAGCATTTAATTGGCATTTAGCAACACCCAATGTAGATTAAATTATTCTTTCAGGTGCAGTTTTGTTGTTCAGCAATAGTTATTGCTTGGGGTACCAGTGTAAATACAGCTATATCTGATTGTACTTGGAAAATATAACCAGTAGTGAACCATTGAGTAACACAGAGTGATTTCTGGAATTAGATGGACGAGTCAGTTTTTAAATTTTCTGATGTTTGGTCAACTCGGCTGTTCTTCAGGTCTCGAGTATTCCATTCCCTAACCTAATCCTTCAACACTGTATAAAAAATGAAGTACAACTTGCCTTTCCTCTTTTACTAGTCACGTCGATCTTCTGTCATCTTGAACCTGTTGGTGCGTGTGTTCAAGTCTCTAGAATCAACAGGCTTAAGAATAGCTTCTTCCCTGCTGTTATTAGACCGCTGAATGGACCTCTCTAACTTCAAATAATGTTGATCTTGCTTTGTGCACCTCCTCTGTAGCTGTAACCTTGTATGCTTCACTCTGACTAAGCACCCTATGATCTGTATGTAATGATATACCTGTACTGCTTGCAAAACAAAGCTTTCACTGTGATTAGGTACATGTGACCACAATAAATCAAATCAGGAGTAAAACCTCTCATGCTGAATTAGTTAGTTTAAGCTTGGCTGAATCATTCCTGATGAAGGGCATATGCCCGAAACATCGATTCTCCTGCTCCTCGGATGCTGCCCGACCTGCTGTGCTTTTCCAGCGTCACACTTTTCGACTCTGACCTCCAGCGTCTGCAGTCCTCACTTTCTCCTGAATCATTACAGGCGAATGATTTCTTGCCAGAAATTGCTTGGAAACAGTTAAAATTTATGTTTTTGAGCTGTAGCATAGAACCCTCGGCACTTCAACGTAACTGATCCAATCAATTTAACGCCTGTCACGGTTTCCTTTCATTTTGTTTTAAGTTAAGGTAAAAGGCTGTCAACAAAGACACATTGTCAACTGACAGAAATCGCAGCTGTTTGTCAGTCATGTTTTGCACAAAGCATCCACTCTGTCCCAGTGATGAAAAAGAAAGGTGATAATTTGCAGTCTGTTCTCACTCCGGTGATCGTGTTAAATCTTTGACAGTACAAAGCAGCCATGTGCAATCATTGCTTCCTTTGTGCGAACAATTGCTAGAAACAGACCACAGGTGCTCTGATCCAAGAACGAAGCAATGTAAGGTAGAGGAGCTGGTGTAGGCCATTTGGCCCCTCAATACTGTTCCGCCATTCAACTAAATTGTGGCTGATCTTCTGCCTCAATGTCCACACTATCCCCATATTAAATATTGAGAGTTCTGTCAATCTCTATCTTGAATGTACTCCAACACTGAATTTCCATGGCCTTCTGGTGTCGAGAATTGATGAAAGCTGTTGTGCAGAGAAGTTAGGAGTGCTTGTACATGAATTGCCAAAAGTTGATTTGCAGGTGCAACAGGTAATCGGAAGGCAAATGGAATATTGGCTTTCATTGCTAGAGGGATTGAATTTAAGAGCAGGGAGGTTCTGCTGCAAATGTACAAGGTGTTGGTGAGGCCGCACCTGGAGTGTTGTGCACTGTTCTGATCTCCTACTTGAGGAAGGAAATACTGGCCTTGGCAGTGCAGAGGGGGTTCACCAGATTGATTCCAAAGGGGGTTACCCTATGAGGAGAGATTGAGCCGGCTGGGACTGTACTCGCTAGAATTTAGAGGAATGAGAGGGAATCTTCTAGAAACATAAAATTATAAAAAGGATGGATAAAATAGAGGCAGGCAAGTTGTTTCCACTGGTGGGTGAGACAAGGACTAGGGAGCATAGCCTCAAGATTAAGGGGAGTAGATTTAGGACAGATGAGGAACTGCTTTTCCCAGAGAGTAGTGAATCTGTGAAATTCTCTGCCAAGGAAGCAGTAGAGGCAGCTTCATTAAAAATATTCAAGACACAGTTGGATGGGTTTTGCATGGTCAGGGAATTGAGGGTTATGGGATAATTCAGGGAGGAGGAGCTGAAACGATGGATAGATCAGCTTTGATCTTAATGAATGGTGGAGCAGGCTCGATGGGCCAAATGGCCTTCTCCTGCTTTTATTACTATGAAACTATGAAGAATTCCAAATTTTTCCCAATTTCTGAGTGAAGACATTTCTCCTCATTTCAGTCTGAAAGATATTGCTTCTTATTCTCGACCTAGACTCCTCAGCCTTGGGAAACAGCCTTCCGCCCCTATCTGTAGGGTCCTGTAAACATGTTGTCTACATCAATTAAGTCACTGCAGTGATTAGAATGAGGTTGGCCAGGTGGATCTCATTGAGTATGAGTTCCCTGATTTGAGGCCAATTAAGGAGTCCTGGCTGACAGGCATAGACAGCAGTCTCAGGGATTCTCCTCAATCTCTGGACTGGCTTTGAGGTAGCTGGCCAGAGTCCATGTACTGTGCGTGTGTAAATAAAAGGGGGACTCGGTGATGGTGTGCTGGCCTCTGTGCAGTTATTTCAGTAACCTCTAATTTTTCTAAACTTGAGAGAATACAGATCCAGTCTTCTCAATCTCTCCTCACAGAACAATGCTGCCATCTCAGGTATAAGTCTGATGAACTTCCACTCAGTGAAAGGTTTATCTTTCCTTACCTAAAGTAAACTTTACACAGTAAAGGCAGTCTCCGGGTTGTGAGCAGATTCTATTCTTGAGTCCATTCGCAAGTCAGAACACAATGCAGGATGATATAAAGGAGCCATTGATTGATAAGTACAGAAAATGGTTGCATGTCAGATATTTAAGATTACCCCCCTGCATATGATCATGTTCATAACTATGAGCATTCATAAGTCATACATTCATACACTGGGGGCTCCTTATACTCTACATATCTTGATTCCCTGGTGTTTGAAGCAGAAATAATGCTTAATTTTCCAAAAGTAGCTCTTGTGTTCGGATTTTCTTCAGATTTCTAATTGTTCCTGCTTTCCAGTTAGAATGTTTAAGCAGCCTACTCTTTCACTATCTTGCAAATATAAAATCAACAGTCTAATCAGAAATTCATCATCTGATGGTAAGCAGATGTAAAGGTCCTGTACTGGAAACTGCTCACAAAAATTGCAATCAATCACCTTGTCAGGTAGTGAAACAACCGCTGAGAGATGGTCAACTGAATGTTTACTGTCTATCCCCTAAGTGCTTTCAAGAGAGCAGCGAAGGGCTGCTGCAGTCTGTGTTACCGGCACTCGCAGGGCGTTCCATGATCATCAGAAACCAGGCAACAACAACTTGCATTTATATAGTACCTTCTGTCATAACATCTAGAGAGAGTTCATCAGAGTATACCTGGTGCTGCTCTTTGCATGCACTCCCATTTGAACCAGGATTAGTCACCTGGTCCAATGGTAATCATTGGATTTTTGTTTTTCTTCATTCATTCATGGAATGAGGAGCGGCACTGGCCAGGCAGCATTTATTGCCCATCCCTAATTGCCCAGAGCGCAGCTAAGATTCACCCACATTGCTGTGGGTTTGGAGTCACATGTAGGCCAGGCCAGGTAAGGATGGCAGTTTCTTTCCATAAAGGACATTAGTGACTCAAATGGGGTTTTCCAACAATCAATTTGTGGTCATCATTAGATTCTTAATGCTAGATATTTATTGAATTCAAATTCCATCATCTGCTATAACGGTATTCAAACCCAAGTTCCCCAGAACGTTATCTGGGTCTCTGAATGAACAGTCCAATGATAATACCACCTAGCCATCGTCTCCTTGATATGTCAAGCGATCAGCTTATAGCTTGTGGTTGAATAAGGCAGCTGTGTGGTTGCCAATGGCTCACTGTGCCTCATGGATTCCCAGTTTTTAATAGCTGGATCTGTTTGAAATCTACCCCATTTAGCACCAGGATGGTACCACAGAACGTGATGAGAGAAATCCTCGGTGTGAAGACAGAGCTGTCTCTCCACTACACTGTGATTTCCCAGGACAGCGAGGATGGAGGGTGAGGTGTGTTGCCTCAACTCTCCACTGAGTGGCTCGGGACATCATCTCGCATTAACTTCCAGCCTCTATCTTGGCTCTAAGTCAGAAAGCTTGTGGTTTGGGCCAATCACTTTAATTTGGGTCAAAACCAATCAACTGGGAGCAAGCTGTGTCCAAAATTGAACTCGTTCTGAGGATTTTTCTTTAAATTTCACGCAAATTTTAAATTTGTCAGAACTCCAGAAGTGATGTGAAAGTGATTTCCCCAAGGCAGCATTTGACTGGATGTGGCATTGAGGAACCTGAGCCAAGCAAATCACTTGTGGTCAGGACATGACTCTCCATTGGCTGGAGTCACACCTGACGCAAAAGAAGATACTTATCCAGCATTCAGTCCTTGTTCAGTGTTATTCTTGGAGGTTCTGCTGCTGACTTGTTCAGATGCTGGATTCTTAAATAACAGGTAGACAGGATAGTGAAGAAGGTGTTTAGTACACTTGCCTTTATTGGTCAGTGCATGAAATAAAGGACTTGGGAGATCATGTTGCAGCTGTACAGGACATTAGTTAGGCCAGTTTTAGAATATGCGTGCAACTCTGGTCTGCCTCCTATAAGAAGGATATAAATAGAAACATATAAATAGAAAGCAGGAATCATGTACACTGCTTCGCCTGAGGCCCACTGAAGATGTTGACAAAACGTCTGGAAATGAACCTCCCAGCTCAGCGAGCAAATCTACATCCATACGAAGGATGTTGTTGTACTTAAGAGGGTGCAGAAAAGACTTACAAGGATGTTGGGCTGGAGGATTTGAGCTATAGAGAGAGGCTGGAGCTGTTTTCCCTGGAGCACCGGAGGCTGAGGGGTGATCTTATAGAGGTTTATAAAATCATGAGGGGCATGGATAGGGTGAATAGCCAAGGTCCTTTTCCTAAACTGGGCTAATCCAAAACTAGAGGGCATAAGCTTATGGTGAGACAGGAAAGATCTAAAAGGGACATAAGGAGCAACTTTTTCATGCAGAGGGTGATGTGTACATGGAATGAGCTGCCAGAGGAAGTGATGGAGGCTGGTACAATTACAACATTTAAAGGGCATCTGGATGGGTATATGAATTGGAAGGGTTTCGAAGGATATGGGTCAAATGCTGACAATTACTTTAAGATATCTGGTTAGCATGGACGAGTTAGATTCGAAGAGTCTGTTTCCATGTTGTACATCTCTATGACTTTATAATTTTCCCTCTTTGTAACATTATTTATGATTTTCAATAGATTCTTTCATCCTCAACATCAA
Source organism: Chiloscyllium plagiosum (assembly GCF_004010195.1). NCBI lineage: Eukaryota > Metazoa > Chordata > Chondrichthyes > Orectolobiformes > Hemiscylliidae > Chiloscyllium > Chiloscyllium plagiosum. Next base: position 39,804,045 of record NC_057739.1, read on the forward strand.
TCACATTTTTTGAGAACTCAAGCCTGTAGTTGGTCTTCTTGTTATGAACATAATTGGATGCATTATCAGTGCTTGTAGTAAAATCTGGCTGTGGCCATTCAAGGTTGTAATGTTAAATTAGTTGACTGCACTGTAATTCCCCACTGGTAGAGCTGCTAATGAGTCTGTCTTCAGGAAACTAGGGAGACAGAGCTGATAATGGTGTCGACCTCTCATGAATGAGACAAAAACAACCTGCAGATGCTGGAATCCAAAGTAGACAGGCAGAAGGCTGGAAGAACACAGCAAGCCAGGTAGCATCAGGAGTTGGAGAAGTCGATGTTTCGGGTGTAACCCTTCTTCAGGACTGGGGTGGGTGTAAGGGGAGCTGCAGATAAAGGGGGTGGCAAGGGCAGGGTGGTGAAGTGGGGATAGGTGAAGACAGGGAGAGGGTACAATCTGGTTGGTCAGTGAGAGGAATTAATCTGGCAGGTGGCAGGGATGAGTGGAATGGAAGGGGAGGGACTGGGAAAGGAGTCGGGGGATGGGAAGGGAGGCTATTTGAAATTGGAAAACTCAATGTTGAGCCCTCTGGGCAGTAGGCTGCCCAGGTGGAAGATGAGGTTTTCCTCCTCCATTTGGTCTCCTGCCTGTCTCATGAATGAGAAGCTGATCAATTACATTGCATTAAATATGCAGTGCTCAGAAACAATGACTTAAAAACATTCATCCCCATCCCAAGAAATGAGAGTTGGGAAGGAAAAGGGGCTTTTTCTAGATTTAGACTATGACATTGGGTATCAATTAAATTAACTTGTGGATTAATTTTGATAGTTTCTCAGTGTTTTCCAGTTGTGCAGCACTGTTAACCACAGGTATTACATCACATTCGTACAAGTGTACAAGTAGCATGTTGATTTACATATATTGTAATTATTTTGTGTATTTTTATGATCGCTGCAGAACCCAATAAATTTAAAAAAAAAATTCGCCATCAGTGCATCAAAATAACTGAAAGACAAGAGTTGACATTTTCAAAATTTTACTGTAACAAATAAAGTAAAATCAATACAGCTCAAACATTAGTTCTGACGAAGGGTCATTGAACTTGAAATATTTCCTCTGTTTTCCTGTAGAAGGGTGACCGGAATTGTATGCAGTATTCTAAAAGGACCTCACTAATGTTCTGTACAGCTGTACAGGCAATGGTCCCACTAGCTGTGTGGATATTTACGGTTTTGCTCAGTCTATCAGCAGAATGGTTGCTGATAGTGTCACTGCAAATTTTGCAGGAAAGCATGAGGAAAGGAAAGGAATTCCAGGTTTTTTTTTTCAGAGCAACTTTTCTTTTATCCATTGGCTGTGGGTCTCATTGGCTAGGCCAATATTTATTGCTTGCCCTGAAGTGACCCTAAGCTTGCTCAGACATTTTCAGAGGGCAGTCTTTGATCAGCTGAAGGGCCTAATTCTGAGCTGCAGTTTTCTATGATTCTATATTCACTGGCATTTTAAGGAATGAGGGATGGGTGTCTCATAGAAGCTATAAAATTCTAACAGGGTTAAACTGAGTAACCACAAGCAGCGTGTTCTTAATTACTGAGGAATCCAAAACCAGAGATCACAGCTTATGGATACGGGTTGGTCATTTCGGACAAAGATAAAGAATGATGTCTTCACCCAAAGTGTGGTGAGCCTAGGTAATTCTCTGTCACAATTGAGATGAAACCGTTGAATGTTTTCAAGAAGGAGATAGATATACTTCTCAGAGCTGAAGGGATCAAAGGGTTTGAAGCAAAAGGGTTCTGATCAAGACCATCAGCGGTGGTCATATTAAATGGTGAGGCAGACTCAAAAGGTCCAAATGGCCTACCCCTGCTGCCATTTTCAGTTTCTCTGGAGTATGATGTATCGTTCTGGATGCTACACGATAGGAAGGATGAGAGTACATTGGCGAGGAAGTTTTCAAGAATATAAATTGGACAGAAGTGATGCGCCAACGACACCACAACAATTCTGGGACTCAGGAAATGTATTAAAAGATTTGACAATAATTAGTAAGCTTACAAAAAGAACACTTTTTAAAGCAACATTAAAATGGTTCAGAAAAGATTTATACAGTTGATGAGACTGGAGGGTTTGAGTTATAAGGAGAGGCTGGATAGACTGGGACTTTTCTTCCACTGGAGCATGGGAGAGATTATCTAAGAGGTTTATAAAATCATGAGGAGCATAGATAAGGTGGATAGCAAATGTTCTTCCCTAGGGTAGGGGAGTGCAAAGCTAGGGGCATATTTTTGAGGTGAGAGGAGAGAGATTTGAAAGTGACCTGAGGGGCAATGTTTTTTACAAAGAAGGTGGTTCATATGTGGAATGAACTGCCAGGGGAAGTGGTAGGTGCAGGTACAGTTACAACATTTAAAAGATATTTGGACAGGTGCATGAATAGGAAAGTTTAGAGGGATGTGGGCCAAATGCAGACAAGTGGGACTAGTTTAGTTTGGGAAACTTGGTCGAGATGGATGAGTTGGACCGAAGGGTCTGTTTCTGTGCTGTATGACTCTATGGCTGTTCAACAGTTCGATTTTGAAATTTGCCATTTTAAAAGGACTTGCCCATAGAATTTTTTAAAAATTCACTCGTGCAATTTGGGTATGACTGGCTGTGCCAGCATTTATTGCCTGTCCCTAGTTGCCCTTGAGAAGGTGGGGGTGAGCTTCTTTTTTGAACCACTGCAGTCCACCTGCTCTTGGTTGACCCTTAGGGAGGGAATCTCAGGATTTTGACCCAGCAACAGTGAAGGAATGGCAATATATTTCCAAGCCAGGATGGGGAGTGGCTAGGACGGGATGTATCTGCTGCCCTTCTCCTTCTTGATGGAAGTGGTCATGAGTTTGGAAGGTACTGTCTAAGGATCTTTGGTGAATTTCTACAGTGTCTTGTAGTTAGTACATGCTGCTGCTACTGAGCGTCAGGTGGAGGGAGTGGCATTGGATGTGCACCTTAATTGTCTTTGGAAAGTCATTTCAGAGGCCAACAAAGATCACATAGATGTGTCTCTGGGGTCATGTGTGGGCCAGACCAGATCAAGATGACAGATTTCCTTCCCTAATGGAACAGATGAGTTTTTATGACAAATGTTACATCTTTGCCATGAGCCTGTTTTTATTTTAATTTCCAGTTTTTATTGAACTCAGATTTTACTGCTTGTTAATTTGGGAGTTGAACCCATGTCTCTCGAACTGATAATCAGTGAACTGCTTAAGATGATCGAGATACACACTGTAAACAAGGAACCTACTGCAATGCCTCACACTGCATTATTGGGTTCCTGTTCTGGATTCTCACTCACCTCCTATTTAAGATGGTCCATTCAGATGAAATTCCCCAGCTATGTATGATTTTGAGGTCAAATGTCAAATTCAACTACAATGTAAAATAAAACTCAGCACAAAACTTGTGCAACAGCCTTCCTTTGTAAAACAAAAGGTTCCAGTGATCTGTTAGATCTCTTGGGCATTCTATAAATCATCTGAGAGTTTTGATATGATATGAAAACAGATGTTTGGAGCTTTGCTGTCCAAGTATTTAATGATCACAGTTACTGGGAAAGCAGTGCACTGCCTACGCGCACACACAGAGCTGTCTCTTGATGAGCAGATTGTGATTTGCGACAGACAGAATATCGCGAATCTTGCCAAATGTGCTTCACACAGCTAATGATCTCTGACCAGAAGGGCAGCACACCACCTGTGGTTCAATAATAATCCCTACAAGGAAATTATTTCAGTGAGTTGCTCAGAATTGTTTACATTGGAAGGAGAAAGTGATTCAAATTTTAATTAATTTTGAAACGGAGGACTGACAAAGTGTTTTCAGTCAATGATATATTTCTGAAATGTAGTCATGATTTGGAGATGCTGGTTTTGGACTGGGGTGTACAAAGTTAAAAGATACTCCACAAGGAACGTCGCTCCGAAAGCTAGTGTTTCCAGTTAAACCTGTTGGACTATAACCTGGTGTTGTATGACTTTTAACTTCTGAAATGTTATCACTATTGCAATGTAGGAGTTACGACAACCAAGAGCAATGTGATAATGATTAGATAAATTGTTTCTGTAATATTGATTGAGGGATAAATATTGGCTAGGAGAAAGTGAGGACTGCAGATGCTGGAGATCAGAGCTGAAAATGTGCTGCTACCACTCCAGGACACCATCTTCTTTGGGAGGTTGTGTAATGGACTTTTTTTACATCCAGGTGAAAGTGAGGACTGCAGATGCTGGAGATCAGGGTTGAGAGTGTGGTACTGGAAAAGCACAGCAGGTCAGACAGCATCCATGGAGCAGGAGAGTCCATGTTTCAGTGTTTTTTACATTCAACTGAGCAGGCAGATGGTTTAAGATCTGGCTGAAACACTCACTCCTCTGACAGTGCAGTAGCCCCTCAGTACTCCACAGAACTGTTAGCTGTGATATTTGTGATCAAGCATTGGTGTGGGATTCAAATGCTTAACCTTATGACCGAGAAGTCAGAATGTTACTGACTGAACTATCACTGACACCAAACGTTGTAAGGAACGCATCTTTATTGAGTTCCTTCAACAGAGCTGAAGAGATCTTCTATTGACTTCCCTCTGCCCTCTGGGCAACTCAGGGCAATAAATGCTGGTCTAAACAGTGATGCCCATTTCCCGTGAATGAATAGGAGATAGACTATTCAAATGCCATAAACATTTCCTGTACCAAACATCTTGGAGTAGTTGTTGATTAATGAAAGCAGTTATCATAGAGTCCCTACTGCAGGCCATTTGGTCCATCGAGTCCACACCAACCCTCCAAAGAGCGTCCCACTCAAACCCACCTCCCCCAACACTATTCTTGTATCCCACATTTCCCATGGCTAACCCATATAGCCTGCACATCCCTGGACACTATGGGCAATTTAGCGTGGCCAATCCACCCTGACCTGCACATCCCTGGACACTATAGGCAATTTAGCGTGGCCAATCCACCCTGACCTGCACATCCCTGGGCACTATGGGCAATTTAGCGTGGCCAATCCAGTCTTTGGACTGTGGCAGGAAACTGAAGCACCCAAGATGAAACCCACCAGACACGGGGAGAACATACAAACTCCACACAGACAGTCGCCCAAGACTGGAATCGAACCCAGGTCCCTTGCGCTGTGAGGTCTTGCTGTTTGTCTTCCAATTGATTTAAAGATAAAGGGAATTATAAAGTTGGTTTTTTTCTTAATTTTCCCTCGATTTGGAAAATATAAAACGTAGAAAATAGAAGCTTGATTAGGCCACTGAGCCACTTCAACACGACCCTGGTTAATCATCTATTTGAATGTCATATTCCCACTCTCTCCTCATACCCCTTGATGTCTTTAGCCTCTAGAAATCTGCCTATTTCACTCTTTAATACATTCAGCGACTTGGCCTTTACAGCCTTCTGTGATAGAAATTCCATAGGTCCACCATCCACTATTTGTTCTCACCTCAGTTTGAAATGGCCATGTCCTGAGTCAATGGCCCCATGTTTTGGGAAACCCAATCAGGGGAAACATCATCCCTGAACCCAGCCCCGTTAAAATTGTATGTGTTTCTGTAAGATCCCTGCCCCCTCCCCCCCACCACCACCCACCCCCATGCTTTTCAATTCCAGTGAATACAGGCTTAGTTGACCCAATCTTTCCCCTGCCATCCCAAGAATCAGTCTTGGTTGAGCAGGACAGTCAACATTACGGACATAAGCCCTTCATTAGGAATTGCCGTAGTGTCCAGGGATGTGCAGACCAGGTGGATAAGCCATTGGAAGTGCAAGGATAGGGCCAGGGATGGGTCTGAGTGGGATGTTCTTTGGCGGGTTGGTGTGAATTTGATGGACCAAATGGCCTGATTCCGGTTATGACATTCTGCACAGACAACTGGCATCAGCTTGGTGGGGAGAAGGAGAAAAGGGGTGTGCCAGTGGAAACTGCAGTGACAGAACTGCATCTACCATTATGAGAGAAATGACATTGTCTAAATTTCAGCAATGCTATCACCAACATGGAACTGCTTAATTCTGACACTGGATGCCCATACAGACAGGATGTCCTAATTCACAGCCCTTTTCCCTGAAGGAACATAAAATTTATACTTAAAAATATTATTATTAGACAAAAGTTGGGTCAGAGAAGACTGATTTTCTCTTGACATCAAGGTAGCATTTGACTTTGTGTGGCTTTCAGGAGTTCCTCAGGATAGTGTCCTAGACCCAACCATCTTCAGCTGCTTCATCAGCTCCATCATAAAGTCAGAAGTGGGCATGCTTGCTGATGCTTGCACAATGTTCAGCATCATTTGCAACTCCTCAGATGCAGAAGCAATCCTTACTGAATGCAGCAAGACCTGGACAGTATCCAAGCATTAATTATAAATAGCAAATGACCTTTGTGTCACATAAGTGCCAAGTAGTGACCATCTCAAAGAAAAGGGAATCTAGCCACAGTCCCTTGACATTCAATGCCATTACCATTGCTGAATCTTCCACGGTCACCATCCTGGAGATTACTGTTGACCAGAAACTGAACTGGACCAGACAAATCAGTAGAATGGCCATGAGAGTAGGTTAGAGGCTAGGAATACTGCAGCGAGTAAGTTACTCCTGAATCCTCAAAGGCTGTCCACCATCTACAAGGTACAAGTCAGGAATGTCATATAGTACTCCCCATTTGCCTGGATGAGTGCAGCTCCTACAACAGTCAGGAAGTTTGTCATAATACAGTCCATTGCAGCCTGCTTGAGAATCAGCATCATCATTTCAAACGTTCAGTCCTTTACCATCAATGTTCAACAGCAGTGGTGTTTTCTATTTGCAAGATGTGCTTCAGAAATTAACCAAGGCTCCTTATCCAGCACTTTCCAAACCCACTCTCACTACCATCCAGGCAAGGGCAGCAGACACATGGGAATTTCATCACCTGCAAGTTCCCCTCAAGCCACTCAGCATCCTGATATGGGAATGTACTGCCAGTCCTTGAGTGTCACTGGGTCAAAGTCCTGCCTCTCCCTTCCCAATGGTGTAGTGAGTCGTGCATGGACTGTAGTGGTTCCAGAAGGTCACTCAGCACCAGCTTCTCAAGGGCAATTAAGGATGGGAATCAAATACTCGGCCAGTGATGCCCACCCCCTGTGGAATAATATATTTTGAAAACACTGAGGAGAAGTGAGAGGGTGTAGAGGAGATAAGTAATGTTGAGGAATCCTGGATGGGATACTCCTGATAAATTGATAGGAAGGAGCATTTTGCTCTAATTCCCAGGTGACAGCCAGATTGAGAGACGATTGACTAACTGGAGGGGAGGGTACAATGGTCTTATTTAGCCACATTTGGACAGCAAAGTAGAGGGAAGGTAGGTTGAACGATGGAAAGCATTCCTCCTGACCCTCCTGCCTCACAGGGAAATGTCAGAGAACAATTTACCTGTGAGCTCTGGTCCATCTCAGCTCCCTTCAACTTTCCTCAACTGAGGGCCAGTATGCCTTCTGGGATCAAAATTAACACTCCATTAAAATCCGAAGAGGATATATTGGGATCAGGGATTTCAACTTCAAATTCTAATCCCCTCTGCCCCTGCTACCTGTACCCCTCTGCCGTGGAATTGTAAAAATGACCACCTATAATTCAGTTTTGTGCTATCATGCAGTTCATGCTATTCCGGTAGTATTGCAGTCATTCTCAGTTTTTAAGAAGCCCCTGTAAATTTCAATCATTGCTCAACATCAGTTTAATTACAGTTAAAGACGAACAGTGTGAGATTTAAACTGTGTGCTGAATTAGGCTTTTAACTCAAAATCTTCTCAGTATTCACTCAGATGTCTTAAAGACCAATTGACAGCTGAGAAAACACCTCCCATTAACCTTGGCCCTGTGTTGGCTAAATTGCTTGGTTTTGTTTTGTTGTTGGTTTGTTGGATTTGTATTTATTGTTCAAGTTGTGTTTGTGTGTTTGCAATTAAGACCAGTGTTCAAAACTGAAGAGTTATAACTGGACTGTAGCAGTCAGTTACCTGATATTTACTATAACACAAAGGGCAGCATGGTGGCTCAATGGTTAGCACTGCTGCCTCACAGCACCATGGACCTGGGTTCAATTCCAGCCTTGCTGACTGTCTGTGTGGAGTTTGCACATTCTCCCCATGTCTGTGTGGGTTTCCTCCCACTGTCCAAATATAAGGTAGGGGTCTGGGTTAGATGTTCTTCTAAGGGTCAGTGTGGACTTGATATCCTGCCTCCACACTGTAGGGATTCTATGATTGGCTGAATCTAAGAGTCTTTTTAAATATCTTGAAGGTTCCTCTCTGTGAGTCCTACTGAAGTCTCTGATACTGTCTTTCCAAGTATGCATTGTCATATGCACCCCAGTTGTTATTTTCCCTTACTCGCTTCAGGTAGCACTGTCCTCTGCTCAGGTCTCTTGAGATTCCTAGCGCTGGTTTCCTCTGTGGAACTCAGCTGTATGTCCAGTTAACAAGGACAGTCTACAGCTGCCTTGTGTGGTTTGTTCCATTTGCCCTGGAGATGCCAGACAGAGGGGAATTGGCATCCCACTTTGTCAATGGGGACCGGGAGGTCGTACTGGACAGAGTAGGGCAGTGCACCCTGAGATGTTGCTGGCTGATGAAAGTCCGAAGGAGCAACTGGTAGCTGATACCTGCTCTGACTTTCATGTTGGGGACTGACGCTGGCTATTTTCAATACAGAGGATGGGAGAATGTGGATTAGATTAGATTAGATTAGATTACACTACAGTGTGGAAACAGGCCCTTCGGCCCAACAAGTCCACACCGACTCGCCGAAGCGCGACCCACCCATATCCCTACATTTATCCCTTACCTAACACTACGGGCAATTTAGCATGGCCAATTCACCTGACCTGCACATCTTTGGACTGTGGGAGGAAACCAGAGCACCCGGAGGAAACCCACGCAGACACGGGGAGAACGTGCAAACTCCACACAGTCAGTCGCCTGAGGCGGGAATTGAACCCGGGTCTCTGGTGCTGTGAGGCAGCAGTGCTAACTGCTGTGCCACCGTGCCACCCATGGATCTGTGTATCAATGAGGGACGATGGTGTTGCAATGAGGATGCTGATGTGAAAAGGCCTCTCGCCCCTTATTAGGGAGAATCTTGTCTTGCCCATTCAACACTCAGCAGGGAATTGGGATTTCTTGGTTTTGCTATGGGGACATTCCCTCTAACCAATCTCTCTGAATTATTCCAAACTCACTAACATCGTTCATGGACTGGGATGATTCTACCCAAAGTCTTTGACAGTCAGCTTCAGTTACTGCAGCTATCCTTCCCGAATAGGATCTGCACAGGGGTTTTGTTAGCAGTATAGAGTGACACGGTTGTGACATAATTGAGGAATAACTAAAATGTCGCCTGCTGATAGAAATCACTTCATCTGAGCATCTGAACTCTATGGATTGTGTTACATTCATAATTCAAGCCTTTGCTTGTTTGTTATTTCATATAGTGTGATAGACCTGGTGTGTAGACTTGTTTCTGGGACCATTAATGATCTGAACAAATTAAATTTCCTTGTTCAACCAATTCAGTCTTCAGAACTTGATCTATTTCTCTGTCTAAACTCATCTTACACTACTCTTTATTGAATCTGACATTTTATTTTAACCTCCTCTCAATGTTCCACTGAGCCAGCATAGCCTGGCTCTAAATTGATTCTGAATTTCAGAAGTTGACTGTTTTTTTCCTATCAAATGATTCACTCATTCTGGTTCCACAACATGCCCCTTATCTACATGCACAATACCAATTCGAAAAAGATGGAGGGAACTCATCTCAGTCTTTGCTTTCTTCTCCTCCCACCACTGTCTATCCCAACAGAATAAATTCATCCACCTTTCCGCATTCTCTTCAATTTAAAATTAAATATAAACCTTAGAGGATAGTGGGTAAAGGATTGTGTTATAATGAGGATGTGCTGTGAGGGTAGAGAGAGCTGCCTAGTCATGAACAATCAGTGTGTTTTTGACGTGAAGTGCACGCATTCTAATAAAATGTCTAGCCTTATATTCTGTACCTTTTGATTCTTGCTTATTCTGAAGATTGACATTCCTTTATTGTGCTTGAGTCTGCCTGAAGAATTTGCATTTATAGCAGAAACAGAAATTGCTGGAGCAACTCAGCAGGTCTGGCAGGACCTGTGGTAAGAAAACAGAGTTAACATTTTAAATCTTGTTGTGGATGTATTGGTTAGGCCACTGTTGGAATATTGCGCGGTCTCCTTCCTGTCAGAAAGATGTTGTGAAACTTGAAAGGGTTCAGAAAAGATTTACAAGGAGGTTGCCAGGGTTGGAGGATTTGAGCAAAGGGAGAAGCTGAACAGGCTGGGGTTGTTTTCCCTGGAGCGTCAGAGGCTGAGGGGTGACCTTATAGAGGTTTACAAAATTGAGGGGCATGGATAGGGTAAATAGGCAAAGTCTTTTCCCTGGGGTTGGGGAGTCTAGAACTAGAGGGCATAGGTTTAGGGTGAAAGGGAAAAGATATAACAGAGACCTAAGGGGCATCGTTTTCACGCAGAGGGTGGTATGTGTATGGAATGAGCTGCCAGAGGAAGTGGTGGAGGCTGGTACAATTGTAACATTTAAGAGACATTTGGAAGGGTTTGGAGGGATATGGGCCAAGTACTGGCAGATGGGACTAGATTGGGTTGGGATATCTGGTCAGCATGGACGGGTTGGACCGAAGGGTCTGTTTCCATGCTGTACATGTCTATGACTCTATGATTATGACTCTATCTGGTGACTCTTCATCAGAACTCCAGCAAACCTGAACCTTGATCCTGACCCTGACCCTGACCCTAGCCCTCGACTTAAGAACCTGCAGTTTTTTGTTTTATTTGACTTGCAGTTTTTATCCAGTACTTTATCAATAGGGCTGATTAAGTTAAAGTTATATACATTGCCGATTAGAGTCACAGAGATGTACAGCATGGAAACAGTCCAACTCATCCATGCCAACCTGATTTCCTAAATTAATCTAGTCCCATTTGCAACATTTGGCCCATATCCTTCTAAACACTTCCTAGTCATATACCCATCTAGATGCCTTTTAAATATTGGGATTGTACCAGCCTCCAACACTTCCTCTGGTAGCTCATTCCATACACGCACTACCCTCTGTGTGAAAGTGTTGCCCCTTAGGCTCCTTTTAGATCTTTCCCCCCTCACCTTAAACCGATGCCCCCTGAGGTTTGGACTCCCAAGGGAAAGACCTTCACTCTATCAATGACTCTAATCATGTTGTAAACCTCTTTCAGGCAAGCCCTCAGCCTGCCACGCTCCAGGGAAAGTATTTAGATGTAAATGCAGCGAATCCAGATGGACTAACCAAGTGCAGTTATATTCACCATATGTCAGCCCTCTTGAGACAATTGAGGCATTGGTGTTTGAACTCCTTGCCTTTGTACTTGGAAAAGATGGGGATGCTCTGCCCAGAAGAGATTGTCTGGAGTGAATAGGGTGATGCTGAAGACACCATCACCTTGATAAATTGTTATGATTTCTCTACCTTAATTAGTTTGTACAGTTTTGGATTATTACTTTGGTTCGACCCTGTGCATGCGACACCTATCATATTATTCGAGCCATTTGGTTTGTCTTCCGCACCACCTTATCTTTAATATTTTGAAATTATCTCTCTGCCTCATTTAAATGGATTATGGGTCATCCCTTTGGTTGTTATTAAGCTGTTGACACGTTACTCACACTGGGTAAAAACAATGACTGCAGATGCTGGAAACCAGATTCTGGATTAGTGGTGCTGGAAGAGCACAGCAGTTCAGGCAGCATCCGAGGAGCAGTAAAATTGACGTGTCGAGCAAAAGCCCTTCAGGAATAAAGGCAGAGAGCCTGAAGGGTAGAGAGATAAGCTGGAGGAGGGTGGGGTTGGGGAGAAACTAGCATAGAGTGCAATAGGTGAGTGGGGGAGGGGATGAAGGTGATAGGTCAGGGAGGAGGGTGGAGTGGATAGGTGGAAAAGAAGATAGG